>NC_135497.1:373361223-373598466 GCF_052857255.1 Amblyomma americanum | reverse complement strand
CATACTGATGTCTTCACAAATAAGCGCTTGTGCTTTGAGATGTCCATTTGTAAGGTAGCATGCGGGCCCCTGTTTGCTTTTTTTATTTCGCAGTTTTGCCATCTGCGATAGGAAGCGCTCACTCAAAGTCAACTTTCTTCGCGAGAGGGGCAGAAAAACACAGCCCCAGTTCTCCTGCATTTGTCGTTGAGCCTGCCTGCGGACCTACGCACACGTATACCTGTAAACTTTGAAACGCATGTTACTATTGCTGCTCAAATGCTAGCGCCGTTTGCACGCAACAGAGGAAAAATAAAGCATTACGTGTGTGTTCCGAATTCAAAAGGAAGGAAGAAAAGAAACCTTGTTGCTCTGCAGCTGTTGGTAGCCCTCTTTCGATTTTTTTTTTCTAGAACGGTTCGAAGAAACTGGCATTCGTTGTTACAGCGCACGAATTCCTCCGCCAGGCATTTGTCACAGCATATGACACCAAATACGTTAAAGCTAGCGGAACCCCCCCCCCCCCCCCCCCCCCCCAACATCAAATGCTACTTTTCTACTAAACGCTGTCGGTACGCTGGATGTGCAGTTACGGCATCGGCACCTTCCATCTACACTATGTATCTCTCTTTCCTTCCCTTCTCCTTTCCCCCAGTGTGGGGTAGCAGGCTAGGGTCCGCTTAATTCCCTTCGGCTGACCTCTCGAGCTTTCCTGTCATTAACTTTTCTCGGTTCTCCCAATTATTGCATGCCGGCGTTCACCGTTCTTCCATTTCATATGAGGGAAGTCGAACTAAGCTTAATTCTCTGAACCCCCTGTTACGAGGAACGTAAATAGAATACGTAAAAGCGGGATTCCTCCAGTAAAGTGGAGACGCGGGCATCGAGGCTCTCCAGCGCAGCGATGCGCCGCCAAGAGGGTGCCAGACAAAAGCTCGCCACCTCTTTTTCCAACACCTCACAGAGTTTATGACAAGTCATCAGGATTATGGTTAGGGGTAAGATTTATATTGAGGTGTTAGGAATTAACGGCTAGCCATTAACTACCCCATTCCATGACAGTCTGTCTTAGATTTGCTTTTGGTTAGGTTACTTTAACACTACGTTAGGTTTCATATACCGGTGTTCGCAATTAACTTCGTGACTTCATGGCACTTTTTTAGGAAGGGTTTGGGATACGTTAAATTTTAATACTTGCGTTAACAATAAACGGCCAACAATGAACAAAACTGCGTAAGTTGATGACAGTTTACGGTAGGTTTGGTTATGCTAATTTTATGGTTAGGCTGATTGGTTTAGGGATTGGTTCTGTTAAGAGACTGCAAGGCGGTGAGCTTTTGTCCACTGTCAGTAATGACAGCGGTGAGGTTTTTTGCTGGTCAGTTGAAAGTTGGTGAGCTTTTGTCAGGTTCTCGCTAAGAGGAGCTGTCGTGCACCGTACCGGGCGGAGCGAAAGGACTCAGGAGGCCAGTCAGCCCACAGCAGGCGCGCCAGAGGCGACTGGGGAAAGTTCCGCACGAGCCCAGCCCAACCGTCCGTCTGCCCGACTGCGTGGAGGGGGGGGGGGGGGGAGGGGGGGGGGGACAAAGGTCGAGCAGAGAGCTGCGCCGTGCGCGACCGGAACGCGTCTCAGCTCCCTTCCTTCCGCCGAGCACTCGGTGAAACGGCAGCCCCGTCGCCAGCCCCTGCGGCACAGGCGAATGCTTCTCTCCAGCGCACGGCTGGAGTTCGGTGCACCGCCCTCAGACCCTGCTGTATCGGCGTCTTCTGCGCTGTCCCAATCGGCAATGAAGCATTTCTCTCTCTCTCTCTCCCGCAGCCAGGAGAGTGAGGAAACGGTATGACAACGTCACGGATTAAGTCATTTGAGTCAGACAGCAATGTGCGAGGTTATGCGTTCCTGCTTGCCTCAAGTGACCTGTGATGTTGTCTTGTTATTTTTATATACGTTATGCTCACGGTGGACGTCATTTCTCTTTTACTTATTGCCTTCTCATCTTTGTGCGCTAAATAGACCAATTAAAGTAAGCTAACGGCCGCGAATAAAGCCTTCCGGAAAAATTTTGACAACCATCGGAAATGCATGATTGGCTCTGCTCACAACGAGTCAGCTCTTCAACTGCATCATTAGAAACTGGAACATGGGAAACCCCACCCACTTGTTATTGCTCGGCCAAACAAGCGAGAATATAATGCTGCTGACTTGTCCTGGCCCCTAATTAAACCTCTGTCACTCGGCTGCACACAACTCGTGCGATCGGCTACGGTCGCCCGGAGAGCGATGGCTGCCGATGCTGAGATGCTGCTGAACGGGCGGCGGAAGCTGGCGGCTTCTTTCTCTCCTCTCGACACCGTCGAGTAGGCGGGGGAGGACAGCCGAACGGACTGGGGGGAGAGCTCTCTTCTAATCGCGTTCTCAGAACTGCAGTCCCCACAACACTACCGCCACGCCCTCGCGCGGCGCGGCGGGCCCGACTGCGGCTCCCTTCTCCCTTCCCGGCTGCCTCGGCTTCACGCGGCGAGCGCCGCACAGCACAGCCGGGGAGAGGAACGCTTCAAGAGCGGCTGGCAGGAGTCGGAAGCCATTGCGGCAGCAGCTACAACAGCGTACGGACGATGGCTCGCTCGCCGCCTGCAGGCGCCAAGGCGTTGGGCTGCCTGCTGCTCGTGACCCTGGCGGGCGTCTCCAGCTCCCAGCAGCAGGGACGGCCGTCCGTGCGGGGCTCGTGCTACGACCGCTACAAACGCGCCCAACGTTGCATCCCAGAATTCGTCAATGCAGCGTTCAACGTGCGCGTCGAGGCGACCAACACGTGCGGCCTGCGCGAGCCCACCAAGTACTGCCCGCAGACCGACGTGCCGGGCGCCACCAAGACGTGCGAGGTCTGCGACGCATCCGTCCCGCACCAGGCGCACCCGGCCGACTACCTGACCGACTTCAACAACAACGACAACACGACCTGGTGGCAGAGCGAGACCATGCTCGAGGGCATCCAGTACCCCAACCAGGTCAACCTCACCCTAAACCTCGGTAAGTGAGCCATTCGAAACTGCTCTGGCAGCCTGGGCGCTTTGCTTAAGCGGTGAGGTTCACGATGCACCGTACCGAAAACGACAGCAGCACTGGGAGCCCGTTATCCTCACCCGTTGTTCCTTACGCGTCTATTCAGATTACTTTTCTGTGCAGTCATGGCTGCTTGCATTTCACTAAGGAATAGAAAAAAAAATCATTTCAATTTTGATCAGATGGTCCTAGTTATTTCATATTCCTTGGACACTAATAACCGTTTCATTTAGTTTGTTCTTCTTTTGCGTACTATTAACTGCAAACCAGACTTGCCCGTGCTGCTGTCTCCTCTTACAAGTACTTGGCTATGTTGTCACAGCAAAATGATAATTTGTAGGTGCAACACGAATGCGTTTACACGGTAATAGCATATCGTTGACTAGGCGGACGTAGGCTCGCTGCAGACTTCCAGCATTTGTTCAACCGCCTGCGGCCTCGTCATTGCATGGTCGTGGTTTCAGTCATGCGCATGAATGTGGCTACTACATCTTGCTGGCTCGGGGTTGCCATCAAAATGTTGCAACCACATTCACGCTTTTCCCCGTCTGAATCTGCTAGATGGAACACAGGGTGATCGCCTTGCTTCCCAACAGCTATCTAATGCCACTTTTATACGCTTATCAGGAGCAAACTGCGGCGCTAAACTGTCGGGACAAACGAAAATTTCCTCTTTTTATTCGCCGGCAGGCCGCCGAAGGATTATTTTTACTGCTGCTGCTTGTAATCTTAGTCGTCCAGTTCCTTCCGTGGAATTTTCCTTTATTTTTTATTCCGTGCCATAAGTTTCTCTTTCCCTTGTGCTGCCTTTATATTTCTGCAGAGCTGTGTACTGTCACGCAACTTGTAAGTCGCTGGTGAGGCCGCCAGCCATAGCTCTCGGCAATTTCTTGTCGAGTCGCACTGTCTGCCCGCACGGGTGGCCTCGCATCCTTCAGAGCACCGCCTCGAGTCGTACGACGAAAGCCGGCTTCCAGTACGATCGCCTTTCCGGCGCGTGGGATACAGCTTGAGTGCTGTACAAACGTGAGGGCACCGATGGGTGCTGCCGCGTCGATATCGCGATACGGCAACATCCTCATTGATAAGGCTGATTCGCCCTGGATCAGGGAGGGGGCTGTATCCCTTCTTTGGGTACAGACTACTGCACTAGCTCTATGTTTCGCGATGGCTTCGCATGTCTTCCAAATAAGGTCATGAACATAAAAATGAAAGAGATCAGCTGAAATGTGCTTAATACATTGTTCCTTTGCACTTGAGTTCTGTTTGCACGGAAGAAGTTCACGGGAGCTTTCTTCTCTCTGCTCTGCTTTCTTCGTTCTATATTTTGGGCAGGCGTCAACATGGTGCGTTACAACCTCTCGGACTATACTGTCGCTGCGTGAAAGCGTTTTTGTATTGAGTAAGACTAATCCGCAGTGGCAGAGAACCCTGTTTTTCAGTGCACAAGGAGCACCTTCTCGTTGCTCACTTGCTTTGTGCTGTTGGAAACATTGTACACCGCTGTTTTCTGTCAGTAAGGATCTTGCCGCTATTCGCGAAAGTGGCATGCAAGAATTCTATGAAAAAAAAAATCTTTGAGTGGTCGTAACGGACAGTGAACGGAGCGCAGACATCACCCTCTGAATCTTAGTCTCTATTCTTTACGAAGAATACTAGTTGTTCCGCATTCGGTAAAATATGCTTGCTCGGCGTTGAAAGATGTTTTATTGACGCGAAAAGGGATTTTTTTGCCAGTGTCGTGATGACACTGAGGTTAACGGGCGTGTTCGCTTAGCACGTCGCAGGAGCGTGGCCTCCGTACGAGCTCAGCACTATTCGCCGGCAGGAAATGCGGTACGCGTCTAAACGAGCCACTTACAGGCTTGCTGGTCTAGCCGTTTTCCGTCGCAAGCGGGGAAGCCGCTCAATTTATGAGCCGACGACTCTCGAAGACACAGTGCCGCGGTGAGAAGAGATGTAGTCTATCTAGGACGCTTTAGTCCAAAGTGTTTTTGTTTTGTTTTTCACATCATTAATTTAGTTCAGCACACGCCGTGGTTATACAGATGCGTATTAGCTTTTCATCACAGTAAACGTACCGGGCTAATGAAATTTAAGAGTATGATGCATGTGCCGGCAGCTCAAGCCAATTCATGTATGTCATAGGCTAATCGAGACTAGAATGCAGCTTAACTTAGTCACAGAACGAAACTCCGCTGGCGTTCTTTTGTTCCTGTTGTTCAGAGAAACTGCGTGCCGGCGTTTAGTTTGCCTTTGAATTCCTTAAGCCGTCGACGCCTGTTTCGGCGCTGTTGGTACCCCACGATGACAGTTTATGCGTGTAAACTAGAGAAGGAGCTGCACTGAATTGGCGAACGTTCCAGCACGACCTCTTCATACAGTACTCTTGCTCATGGCATATACTTAGGGCCACGTCCACGTAGTGCGGTCACGCTGGATGTTGTGCCGCAGGCTACTGCCGTTACACACCGAGCTCGTGCCGAATACGAATTCACATTCGAGACACACCCAGGGATACATTCGCGTTGTCATATGTGAGCGTGATAACCAATGCGGTTGCCATAGTGGCCTAATGTGTGGCCGTAAACGGCCCCGTGAATAGTGGGGAAGTCCGCGAACTCCCTTCGAGTAAGCTGAACACTTGCGGGCGACGTGGGTAGATATCGCGGGACCTATACGACGACTGTAAGGTGCTCGCATCAGCCGTCTGTAGATTGATGGTTTGTGGGGGTTTAACGTCCCACAGCGACTCAGGCTGTGAGGTACGCCGTAGTGGAGGGCTCCGGAAATTTCGACCACCCGGTGTTTTTTACGTGGACTGACATCGCACAGTACACGGGCCTCTGGAATTTTGTCTCCATCGAAATTCGACCGCCGCGGCCGGTATCGAACCGGCATGTTTCGGGTCAGTAGCAGAGCGAAAGAACCGCTGAACCACCGCGGCGGCTCCGTCTAAAGATTTCTTCGTCGTCGCAGTATGCGCGCATGAAAGGAGGGGCTATACCAAAGTGCTGCGTATGCATGGGGCGGTGTTGAAGAGTATCCCGTGTCGCCCTTCCAGTGGCATCTCGCATTCACGGACGTCGGCAGTTCTGAAAGTTTCGGAACTGCACTACGGCTATCGCTGCTGACCTCAGGCTCTGGAGATAAATGAAGGGCTTACTCCAGCTTTGGTGGTAGATAAAAAAAGTCGGCCACGAAGCAACCGGCGCCAAGTTCTCGCTCTGCAGCTCGTCTGAGCGCGTTCGGACGAGATAACTATTACCGTGCTCGGACGCGGTCAAGAATACCAGAGCCATCCTTTCGTGCAGATTTGACAGCTGATACAATCAAATGGTCCTTTACTTGCCGTGAAATCGTCATCCAGCCCCGAAATTTCTCCAAATTAAATTTTAATTTCTATTGAATTGTAAAAATCAGCACGAGGTGGTATCCCAACGTGCGCCATATGATGCTTGGCGTTCGCACAGTTTAGCTTCCTAGCTTCGACAAGATCTTAGTCATACTTTCGGCGTCGCTTGCTGTCTGTTCTGTCTCTCTCTATAGAACTGGGAGAAAAGTAGTACGATCGGAATGAAATAATGCACTTGGGATAAAGACTGAGTTCGGCCTGAGTTGAGAATTAAGGAGGTTTGTTTCTTTCTTAAACTTCAGGTGGAACCAAGTCACCCGTTTTCATTACTCAACCGTCGGAAAATCTATAGCCGAGGTTGCTGGTCGCTGTTGAGGACACTAGCTAGGCCGCAAGAGGTTATTCTCCCGCTGTTCGTCTGAGGGTTTTATCCAGCTTCATAGGCTGTCTTTCGGAATTTATTTGTTTATAGGGGAGCCAAGTATTCCACCCTGGCCTGCGCTTCTTTTCTTTCTTTTTTTATTAATCGAGGCACATGTGGAGTGCATGTGCTCCCGCGATGAAAGTAGGTGGCAGCCGAAGCCCTTCTTAACTGCTTTGTGGTCCTTTTGTTCTTCTCGCCGTTCCGTAATGGGGCAGCGCAGCTGAGGGCCGCGTGTGACGACATAGCGAGGACTTCGGTCTTCGCGTTTGGGTCGCTTTCGGCCTATGCACGCACCGTTGCTTGCATTACATTTGCAGCGTCGCCCCCTCCGCAGGCGGGATGTACCGGCCCAGGAATGCATACACAGGAAATTCGGTTTGAGTAGCGTCGCCTTCTCTCTACGCATGCGTCGAATAAAATTTGTGGCAGTTGACCACAGCTCCGCCTACAGTCTGGCACTTCACGGCTCCAGTGCATAAACCGCGGTGCCGTGTCAGCTCTGCCCAACGCAGCCTCAGCGCGGACGGTGGCGATTAAAGGACCATCACGTACTGCGAGCTGTCTGCTTTGCGCCTTCGCGCTGGACGGTAGGGATGTCCACTTTCACTGACACCGCGGCGTCTAAAGAAAGGAGGAGGGCGGACAAAATGCGCGCGGAGATAAATTGGCTGCCGTAAGCGGAAAGTGAGTCGCCCCGCTGGTCGGCCACACATCCCAACGTGCTCGGGAGGAGCCGGGTGCGTGCGTTCCGCTGGCGTGTGTGCGCGAGCGACAAGCTCGCCTCTCGTGCATACCACGGTCCGATAACGAAGCCTATCCAAACATCGGCGCGGGCCTCAAAGCACACGGGCGGAGGAAGGCGAGGAGGAAGGCAGAGGGAGAGGCTGTAGGGAAGCGCTCCAGAGAGAGAACAAAGGCAAACAAAGCGGGGAAGAGGGGACAGTCGGTGGGAGAGAGCACACAGCTGGGTGGTGACGCCCTGGCACAGTGAGCCGCTTGGGGCGGAAGGAAAGCAGGCGAAAGCGCATAACACGAGCAAGCACGCGCAAATAAATACAAAAAAAAAGGAAGCCACGCCCGAGCAATGGCAGGGAGGGAAGAAAGAGAAAGGATGGGGTGGGGGTGGCAGGTTCCGCTCTCGCCTCGTTCCGACGTGGGGCGCTGCAGAAAGTTCCTGAGATGGGCACAGGAAAAGGCGTTGCCCGCGCGGGAGCCGGCGCCTATATTTGGAGCCGCTCGCGAGCCGCGTTCATTCAAGGCGTCATGTGTGACGCGTACTTGTGGAGCTTCGCTCCTGCACGAGTTTCCGTCCCGAAGCAGAGAGGCGTGGCACATAGCGGTGCCCATTGGCTCTCCTGGGCTGCGTGACCGCGCTGTCCTATCGAAAGTCGTCGGTGTGCTCTTCTCCACAGGCGAAAAGAACATGAGGCGAAGCTTAGACTACAACAAAAAGAACGAGCTTAAACGCCCCTTACTTTGGCGTATTCGCGGGATTTCGCTGGTTATGAGTCTCGTGCCGCGGAAAAAAAAAAAGTGGACTTGTTGTAAGCATTGCTCATGCGTTGATTTGTCGCCTTAACCGCGTTTCACCAACAGACGGCAAAGGTCATCAGTTCGAGAGTAAAGAAGCAGCGGGGTGTGGAAACGTGGACACGGAGTGTACATGTGGGTACAACGCTGATGAAACAACGGAAGCGGCAAGGCGTGAATGCGGCACGGATGAGTCTTGGCATAGAATGGGCGAACAAGGCGTTCACAGTAGAAGTGTTTTCGCAGTCGTCATTATCAGCGAACCGTGTTATAAAACATTTAATTTTATCGGAACTGTGCACATCTGAACGCTTTTTTGAATAAAGGGATAATCTGACACACACGTGTAAATCTTCACTTGATCCGTTCTGATTTCCCCTGTGGCGCTAACAGTGACCCCTTGAAGCGAAAATGAGGCAAATTCCGGGTCTACATGCGTTCACTCTCTTTCTAACCGTTTTCTCGCATTGAGTCGCAAGAATATAGTTAATAAGCCTAACAGCGTCTTTACAGTGAAATGCCATTCGATGGGCACAAGTCTGTGCGCCTACTTGCTTTTTAGCAGCGCAAATGCTAGACAGCTGAACGCGTTCAGCAACATCGCGGAGTACAGTGCTCCGTGGCCGGCGCCATCGCCGTGGTTTTTTTTGTTTTTTTTTTGGAATGACCAGAGTATCACAAGCATGGCGACGTCGCTATAGAAGTTTTAGCAAAGGTAGTGGGCATTACTTTTGTTCTCAAGAGGGCTGTTCAGCAGATATTACTTGTCCACATAATGACACTTAGGCGGGTGTCGTAATGAGCAATATGTTAGGTTCTGCTCATGTGTGCTGTGCAACATATGGTTGCGTTCTTTTCCTTTTCTTTTTCACGCATTGCTTATGGGTTCATTAAATCATATGTTCCATTAGGCAAACGTTTAGCTCCTGCTTATTTCAGCGAGCGCCGCACAAGACTTCAAGGAATCAAATTTAGAGCAAAACTCCTGTTGCTTTGCCAAGGTGGCTGTGTTCCTTCACACGACGCCAACCCTGCCACTCGGCCACTAGCTGACACTTTAACTAGAGTGAAATATGATTGTTCACAGTACACTTGCGCAAACCCCTTTATGGAACCCATTGAAATCAAGAAACGCTTTGCGGTCTGTCGCAAATGATGAGCTACTGCCGCCAAGATATTCCGTGATACTTGTAACCCCAAGGTTTTCTCTCTTTTTTTCGTCACCAGAGACAAGATTCCGTAGAGTCTCGCTTGGGCCTCAATTAAACAGAACCCGATGGCGATGACGGCGAATGTGTACGGTCGTTGGGGGTGAATTCATGGAGGTCAGGCACATTGCGCGTGCTCCCTGACGACCCTCAAGGCACTTGCTAGCCCGGCACGCAATGCCTAATGCGAACGCGCCCTTCTTTTGCTTGCCTTCAGTTGTCCAGCGGCTGTTGCATCTTTATCGCTGCTTCGAATGATCCGCTCGCTCCGGCAGTCAGCGTGGCCGGGCTCACGAGGGCAGTTGTCACTTAGGCGCTCCCCTTCCCATGTTATGATATCGATACTGGAAACGTTCAGTGCACGGCGACAAGAGGTATAAGCTTTCGAGGTGTACAACAGTCGTGGACAGGAGAATATGGTCCACGCTTCGGGGGTCAACCTTCTGAAGCGTTACCTAGCGAAAACTGATGGATATTTGATGCATATTCAAGTAATATTTACTTTTGCTTCTGCACATAACGGCTGCAAACATTTCTATTTCCGTTACTCAGCTCCACAGGAGAGTTTGAACGCGGAATCCTGGTCAGTATTATTCTGTCCGCGACTGTACAGCACCCGGAGAGAGGCCTATTGTTGTGACGTGTTACGAAACACGGCTAAATACAACGCTAGTTTCAGGGACTTCTTCCTGTCACCCATATTTCTACGCCCTCTGCATACATTCTTTTAAGTGTTGCACGCTGAGCGAGATAGCATCCATGCCTTTCCTTTTTTTGTAGCCTCCTCCATAGTTCCCCAGGCTAGTTCCTTCTCCAATGGCGCTGTCGCTACCTTTATTCTTTTTCATGCGACAGTCACCGAATGTCGTTGTGATCGTACGCGTAGCAGTGTAGTTTGTGCATCTCTCGCAGGAGTCGTGGACCCACTCGCAGGAGCACACCGGTGGTGTGGCTCAACCACCCGCAGGCGTCGTGCCATGACTGCTCGCAATCGAGTAACCGGCCGTTTAACGCTGTCTCGCCTGCGCAGTAGCCGCACTATCTCACTGGCCCTTCACATCATCGCGAACCCGGCGTACGACCGATAAAAGATGATCCTCCGACTGGCTCTGCTCTTTTCTTGCAGCAGAAACCTCGCAAGCCATTCACGTCTCAGGTTCATTCACAGAGCCGCTGAAGCAGTGCTGGAGGCTCCCTCGGCAAGCTGTTTGCGACAGTCGATATGGCGCCCGTCTGGCCATGACTCCACGGGCTCCTTAGGAGGAGAGTAACGCGCCGTGCGTCAGCTGCCGTCCGGCTATCTGTAACGCGATAGTGTAACTTTTTGGCCGCAGTGCTCGCAATGTTCTGTGTCTTTTTCCCCCACCGCTTCTCGTATCTCGCGCGGTAGCAGAGCCGGTCATCTCTCTCTTATCGGCCACAGTTACATCATCCTCCCCCGCCGCTCCTTGGGAGACGAAGGCAATCTTAACGCCCTCGACGGCTTATATAAGACGAGCGTAACACTATCTCGGCCGGGAATGAGATGAAATAGTGATGTAATCGTCCTTTACTGTATCCTTGGCCTGCGACACTCGTCCTAACGGGCCCTAGGATTTCAAGAGCAAGAAGAACCGCAGGTCTGTGCTCATTTTGTCGTGCAGTCAGCTTTGCCCAAGAAATACATTCTGCGATGATATATGGAGCCTGCTCGCAAGTCTACATCAGAAGACTCTGAGAAGCTTCTTATGCACATTCCTCTCTTGATGCTTAGCTGGCTAGCTGGAACAATCGCGGCGTATAGGATTGCCAGGTTTCAGTTCTCGCGCCCCTCCGGTGTGTCTTATACTTCCTCTGTGTCAATCTACAAATCGTTCCCTTCTCCAGAGTTTGCTATGTCAAGTCCAATGAGTAATTTCTGACCCCTCTGCTAGATATGGTTGTTTAGGCGGCTGTGAAGAAACAAAAGGCGCAGCAACCGCCTAACTCACGGTGGACACCTTCACCGCGCCAGCTCTACAAGCGATAATTAGCAGCGAATTTAAAACCCGAGGCCGTCCCTTAGCACTGGTCTTCTCTAGTTGTTTCTAGTTGGCTTCCTTCAGCCGACTGAAAAGAGCATAATGTGACGACCTGCAGTTGCCTTTGATGCGTGTATGGCATTAAGCTGCGGTTAACAGCTGTGAGAGGAAGAAGCAAGCTCTACTAATCGTGAGCCAAGTCGTCACCCGTTTGCACCTTTGCCGCAAGTGATGTGGTGCGGTTCACATAGGTGTGCGACGTAATTCTTGGTAATTTTCTTCTGGGCAACTAGGCTTAATTGTAACCCAATTCTGTCATTTACTGGTGTGAACGCGTTTCTGTGGCCCCATCCTCTTTCTTTCGACCGCCAACTGGTGCTGTGTTCTTGATTCCACGTGACTGTATAAAAATGCAACGCGTGCTTTTCTAATACCGCCAGATACGGTATACTATTTGAGCTATCACTCTCGTTTCCGTTATACAGGACCATTACATTTTTCGTGGTGTGATGACCGCCTACTCTGCAATAAAAATGGCGGTGCGGGATAGAAGCACGAAGCGTCTAGATGAGATCATGGTAAACTGGTTTACATCGTTGTGCCCCGGATAAGTTAACTTAGTGTCTAGTGGCCTGGAAAACCTGGAATTGTGAGGGAAATTTTGGGCACCTGGAGAAATGAAGGAAATGTCAGGTGTAGCATTAAAAGTTTTGCCAAGCCAGGGGAAACCATCAGCTGAAATTGACGCGGTGGTCTGCAGTTATTGCAACGGTACAGCGAGTGTCCAGCACACGGTCCACACACATGTTAGTTGTGCTTTGCTCGCCTATGAGGCATGACATCGTGTTCACATTGATGTTACTTGTCTTCTTGCATTACCCACGAAGTGAGCTTCTAAAGATGCGGTTTCGTTTGTAGTGGTTGCCGCACTCCTTACCAAGTTTGGCCTGATGCAGGTCAGGAGACGTATGCTTCGTTAAAAAGTATTTTGCGCAGAGAAATCCGGAACCGGTAGGGTGCGAAATTCACTCGCTTCTGGTTTTCGCTTCTTAGGCGCAATGCTGCCCTTGCGTGGCATCAACATAGCGTATTCCGAGAATGTAGTTTCAGAATGCTTGCTCCCCGTGCCGTGCCGATCTCGTTCGGTACGTTGGCTGCCGGTGGTGTGGGTGGCATGCAACCGGCTGATGTTTGGTGGCGACGCCGAGGCTAGCGGACGACCACCCTGCACTCGACCATTCGTTTCGGAAGCAGTTGGTGCCAGGCGGCACTTGTACTGCCGGTACTGGCGCTGGACACTCAGCACCTCCGCGGAACTTTACTAAATTGCTGCAACCACATCGACTATGCCTAGCAAAGCACAGTGCCCTGACTGGCGAAGAGCCAGTATTTCGTCATTCCGCCCGTAAGAAGACATCTGGCATATGAGCCACTAGCAGAGATTGTCCCTGTGCATCTCTGCCTGCGGAACATGGCGGGCAGCTGACAACTTTTCATGAAGACATTCGTAGCCGCCCTTATACTGTAAGCATTAGGTTACGTTGTTGTATTAGATTCTAACAAACTTTCGGTTCGTGTTTTAACGCGATAGCGTTAAGGGCCCCGTTCAGCGGAGAACCCAGCGTCGTCGCCGTAGGCAGCGGCGGTGGCGTGCGCAAATACTCCCCACAGAAATCTCCGCAGCTTGCTCGGACGGAAGAGCGACCTGGGTCTCACAAGCCCCACAGGTGGCTGCGTTTTAAACAGCCACCTGCCAGGGCAATGGCGCATCGCTTTAACCGCGGCACCACTGCGCCGGGTGTGGTGCGAGGACTCCTAGTGATCTGTGAACAATTTTGCATATATGGGCATTAACCAATTAAGGCTATCGCGTCATACCCTCATCATCGTCATCAGCCTCACTCCACCCACTGCAGGACAAAGGCCTCTCCCAATCTCTCCAATTAACCCTATCATGTGCCATCTGCGGCTAACTTATCCACTCAGACTTCTTAATCTCATCCGCGCACCTAACCTTATGCAGCTCCCTGCAACAGTTACCTTCTCTTGGAATCCACTCGGTTGCCCTTAAGGACCAGCTGTTATCTTGCCTTCGCATTACGCGCCATGCCCAAGTCCATTTCTTCGTCTTGATTCCGACTTGTAATTAACGTACGTTTGTTCCCTGAACCACCCTGCCCCCTTCCTCTCTAGTTTACATTACACCTATCATTTTCCTTTCCATAGGTTACGGCGTTGTCCTTAGTTTAAGTTTAACCCTTTTCGTTAGCATCCACGTTTCGGCCCGTAGGTGAGTACTGGTAATATATTTTTTGCTTGACGGATAATGGTACACTGTCATTCATGATCTGAGAGAACCTGCCATGTGTGCTCCGCCCCATTCTAGTCATTTCACTCTCGTGATCCGGATCTGCGGTTACTACCTGCCCTGAGAACATGTGTTCTCTTATTACTTCCTGCGCCTCACTACCCATTGTAAAGTGCTCTATTCTTCCGTGACTGTTGAACATTACTTTGGTTTTCACGTATTAGTTTTTATACCCACCGCACTGATCAGCCTGTCTAAGTCATTGATCATGATTTGCAGTTCACCTCCTGAGTGACTAAGCAAGGCAATGTCATCAGCGAATCGCAGATTATTTAGGTATTCTCTATTTATTCTTATTTCCAACTGTTAGCAATTCAGGCCTCGGAATACCTCCTGTAAACATGCGGTGAACAGCATTGGCGAGATCATGTCTCCTTGCCTGACGCCCTTCCTTATTGGAATTTTATTGCTGACTTTATGGAGGACTATAGTAGCTGTGCAGTTGCTATATATATCTTCCAGTATTTTGACCTAAGGCTCTTCTACCCCCTGATTACGCATTGCCTGTATGACTGCTGAGGTTTCCACTGAGTCGAATGCTTTCTCGTAATCAATGAAAGCTATATATAGAGGTTGGTCATATTCTGCGCATTTCTCTATCACCTGATTGATAGTGTGAATATGATCTATTGTGGAATATTCTTTACGAAAGCCTGCCTGATCATTTGGTTGATTAAAGTGTATGGTTGTCCTGACTAAGTAAGATATTACTTAAGTAAATACCTTGTAGGCAACGGCAGTAAGCTGATCGGTCTATAGTTTTTCAAGTCCTTGGTGTCTCCTTTCTTATAGACTAAGATAATGTTAGCGTTCTTACAAGCGTCAGGTACGCTCTAAATCATATAAGACAATGCGTATACAGGATGGCTAGTTTTTTTAGCACAATCTCTCCACCGGCTTTCAACATATCTGCTGTTACCTGATCCTCACCAGTTGCTTTCCCCTTTGCATTGCCCCTAACGCTTTCTTTGCTTACCCATTCGTTACTGGCGGGATGTTCCATTGCTGTGCACTACTGACACTCTCATTAACATCCTGATCACATTGGCCAGTATAGATTTGTGCAGAACACTTCGGCTAATTTAGCTATCCTATCATGGCATTGCCCTATTTCTGTGTTATCTGATTTTTTCGTATCCTTAGTTTCCTCTTCATCGCTTTTAGGCTACCTCCATTCTTTATAGCACGCTTATTGTCTCCATATTAAACTTACTTTTGTCGGTTCATTAGTTTTGACAGCTCTGCCAGTTTATTCTGTCTGTGGGCTTTGATGATTACATGTTTTGGCGTTTCTTTTTCAGATCATTCGTGTCTTGACTTGAGAGAGCTTGCCGTTATCCTGTCTAACCATCCTACCGCCTACTGCTACTGCGCTCTCCGTAATGATAGCTATCAGATTATCGTTCATTGCTGGAACATTAAGGTCGTCTTTCTCAGTTAAAGGCGAATATCTGTTCGGCAGCGAAATCCTGAGTTCCTCTACTTTCCCTCTTACCGCCAACTCTTTAATGGGCTTCCTCTTCACTAAATTCTTTCGTTCCCTCTTCAAGTATATAGACGAATTCGAGACCTTACCATCGTGTGGTCGCTACAACGCGCCTTTCCGAGGATGTCTACATCCTGAACGATGCCAGTGTGAGCGCACAGCACGCAGTCTATTTCATTTTTAGTCTCACCATAGGGGCTCTTCCCCGTTCACTTCCTGTTCTCTCGTTTGCGGAAAGAGGTATTCATGATGCGTAAATTATTTCTCTCTGCGAACTCTACTAATAACTACCTCCTGCTGTTTCTACAGCCTATGCCATAGTCGCCCATTGTCTGGTCTCCAGCCTTCTTCCTGCCTACCTTGGCACTGAAGTCGCTAATCAGTACAGTGTACTGTGTTTTTACTTTGCTCATTGCTGATTCCACGTCTTCATAGAAGCTTTCGACAAAACTGATCTTCATGGCTGGATGCAGGCGCGTAGATCTGTACCATCTTCAGGTTGTACCTTTTATTAAGCCTAATTACGATAACTTGCACCCTCTCGTTAATACTACACTTAAGCTCTCCCTTAAGTGTCCCCTCCAGTTTTCCCTAAAAAATGGAATTCCCCATATTAGAACCTTCATCCCTGAATGCAATTGCGCTTTGTATAACTTCAACTCGTGCCACATATTCCCGTTCCCCATTTGTGATGTCAGATAGGCATTAAAGACGTGATGAATGACGATGAGGAACGGTAAAATGTTTGTACGCAATAAATCGTTCTTTTTGTCACAACTTTTCACGAAAAACGCGTTTTCTTTTTATTTAAACTATCTGTGGGTACCTTTGAACTGTTCGAGAATATTTTATATGTCCGAAAATTTTGTTCCGCTTATACGCTTAAAAACCAAACATTTGATACTCGCACATCCTCACTGGAAACAGATGGTCAGAAAAAAAAACTGAAAACAAGAGCTATCTTCGTCAAAGAGCTGGAAGAAAAGAAGCACCGGTTCCTTCACGAGCCCCAGCGTGAAGCCGGACTTCCTTCAAACAAAAAATATTATTTCTCTTCAACAAGCAAAGCAATTTTGTTTTCAGTGCGATGTTTGCAGTTTCAGTGAATAGATTATTTCTTTGCTGCAAGTGGTTCATGTATATTGTCCATTATCATTAGCCGTTATATTTTTTTTGCTGATTCTTCGCTAGGAATTCAGAATGAAACAGTCAGGGGAAACATTAAAAAGTGAGGTGTCTCTAATAGAGCAGCTGGCTAGAAGCCCTAGCTAACCCTTGATAACATTCAAATCACGTCAGTCTGTGCTTACGAAGTGTGCCGTTCACGGCTGTGGGCTCTGAGGTATTTGTTAATTTGTAAAGTCAATTCTGCACGAATTAAAAAAAAGGCAGTGTGCACTGCAAACTGTAGTGCTATATAGTTAAAGAAAGTGGCATTGAATCTTGAATGATATTAGGTGACGCATAGGAAAATTATTTCTTTATCTTGGCCGGCTGTTGCCCCAGCGGAATGGCGGTTTCACTAGAGCAGTATAAAAAAGGGCTAAAAAGAAAGAACTAATACAGGGGATAGCTTTCGCGCTCGCGAGACTCGGTGCCAACAGACTTCACATATGTTTTGTTTGGCGAATTGATTTGGTACGAAGCTTCGTGAGGCGGTACCAGTTAATGCAATGAAGTTAAGCGACCGCAGCAATGTAATGTTACAAAATGCAAGCTAAAAAAAAAAGGTTGCCTTTTTTGCGCGTCTCCGTGCATGCGTGCGGTTTTTATTGCCGTCGCTCAGGGCGAAACCGAGTGAATTATCCGGCGCAAGCGTCATAAATTGCAGGGGCCGTGCATGGTGTGGCGTGCAGCCTCATGTCTACTCGGCTTGGGCCGACCTTCGAGTGACGTTCTGTACTTCTGTGCTGTACTTCGTGCAGACTAGCCCGCCGGCGTTAGGAAACGCTTCCTCCTCATAACTCCACTGCCAGCGCAGGGAAGCTGAGGAACGGCTTCCTCTTGGGTCGGCTGGAGGGATACAACCGAGCTGTGAAGCCTTGCTTCTGTTTTCGCTTGGGTACTGGCTCAAAAGTTAAGATGGTCGATGTCGATGGAAACAGGTTCATATCAAGCCGCGGCCAGTATATCTAACATTCGGAGCATTTCTGCGGGTGAACAATGTTAAAGTTATCGCCGACAACAAAACCGCGCAAAGGCTGATCGCTCTGCAGCGTCCGCCGTGTCAGCTTCAGAGAAATAGAAAGGTATTAAAAAGTAGCCGTTTGATCGGGGGGGGGGGGGGGGATCGGTCGCTGCGAGGAAGCAGTTTACCTCGAGCCGTGTTTCTTTGGTAGCTGCGGCTTCCGCTCTGGTCTCACCTGGCTATTGCTTGTGAATGCGCATGGCAGTCGCGAAGGTTGAAAGCAGTTCTCTCTTGAAAACTCATCACGGGCAGAGGGGCTATGGCAGTTCATTATAACAGCTGCATGTTACCGGTTCCGACCTTTAATGCGGTCTATACTCATGCAGGCAATACCCGTGGACCCTTCAGTTTCGATCTGTCCGGAAATGGGTTGTGCGTCGAAGCTATAGCAACGACAGGCATGTCGAGCGTCTAGGAGAGCGGAGACTTGAAACTGATGTGTGCGTAACCGCATGGAAACGTCTGGCTGGATAAATGAAGTCATCGGCCTACTCGCCTCTGCGCGCCGCGGCAAGCATATGTCTCCTGTTAACGCCAGTCCGCTTGGGTGCGAAATAACGCCGCGGATGGCAAGGCGGATGCGTTTGCGACGCTTGGAGGGCGAGCACCGCCAACAGGGCAACTGCAGCGCGGCTCCGGAGACGGAAACAGCGGAGCGCCACTTTAATTGGCTTAATGATGCGCGCGCACGACGGAATGGTGTCAAGGAAACGCAGGCTTGCCAACGCTGCCGCGCTGACTGCCGGTGCATAAGCTTGCGACCGCGGGGTGGCTAACACTTGCGCACTGCTGGCCTAGGAGGACTGTTGAGTCGCCGTTGGCGGGGGCGGAGGTGATCGGTGATGCGAGGCATCAGTTCCGTCTTTTCTTGTTTTTTACATGCAGTGACGAGGGCTTTCCTCGTTGTTTAGGGCAGCTCGTAGACGCAGCACCGTGCAAGGTGCCATGCCATGCTGGTTAGCTGGCTAGGACGCGCAGCACTTGTTGTTGGTGTGCAGGTAGTCATGTGGTGTTGTGATGTCACCGAGCTCACTCCATCTCCGCTTGGCCACTTCCTAAGACCTGGCTCACAAGCAAGCAACTGAGCGATTGAGCGGAGCGTCGCAGCGAAAAATTTCCAACTTGTTGGAACCTCGTAACTATGGCGGCTCGAGGCGCCGCGCGCGAGGACTAAAAACGGGGTTTTGGGGCCGCCGCAGCAGGAATCTCTAGCGTTTTAGCTTGCATGGGAAACAGTCTTAAGGTGACGTGATCGCCAATCAAAATGTCGCCTCCTGATGTAGAGGTTATTGGTTACTGACACCGTTAACCGTCTTGGATTTATCCAGGAAAACTCCTTCGAATTCATCCATCCAGGAATTTTTTCTTTCAACGACAAGCACTGAAAAACGCCGGTTGTCCTGTACTGGATGTGGCCTTTAGATTGTCACCATTCTCTCCCCAGTAGTGTTGGGCATTCTGTACGAGCTGACGTGATGTTGCCGTTGTTTTCAGCCGTCGTAGCGTTCCGTTTAGTTACGCTGCCAGCTGGCGTGGAATTGTGTGCCGTCCTTTTCATCGGCTCGGTCAACGGACGGACCTTCGGTCGACGGTCTTGGCGCACGTTTCAGGCTGTAAGGCTGTCATAGTCCACGTCTTCTCTGAAGGCTGCCATATTCGTAGCGTTCTTGCTCGGAAAAAGTTTTGTTTGCCTCTCTTTCAAATTGAAGCCGAATGTTGAAAAGCCTAGGGAAAGCAAAATGCGGCATGAGTCGTAGCGGCTTCTTTTTTTTTGCTGTGCCCACGAAGAACAGTGCTGTCAGGAAATTTTTTTTCTCTCCCAACCCCCTCTTCTCGTCATTAAAAGACTAGCTATGACACGACCCCCATGGCCTCGAGTGCCTTTGGCATAACGTGTCTCTCTCAGTGCGCTGTTCTGAATTCTTGGAACGTTGGTAAAGTTTTCCATCCGTGGAACTTACAGGTTAAAAGCGTAATGATATACGTATGGCATTCCCTTACTTTTGAGAATTAATCGTCGGTAGCATGGAGTATATCGAGCGGTACTTATCCGAAGTTTTCCTGTTGTAGCTTCCTCCGCCCCATTTTGCTCATGCATTTCTTCCTGTTCACCTGATTTCATTCTCTTCTCTTCGTGTCTGATCGCCCTTTCCTTTTCTCGTTTCTTTTGTGGTGACGAAGTCTGCTTTACCACGCCCCGTCCACGCACACACCCCTGTGTATAATAAAGTTTTCATCACCACCATCACCGCGCACGATTGTGGATGCGAAATATGAAATGATTTTTTTTTCGTTCGCGATAAAGGAAAAAAATATGCTGCTGGAACCCGGAGTATCTTAAATGGGCACTGAGGACAATTCTACCCAATTATTGTTCTCAGTAAAAAATTATTATCTGGAAACATTCTGGGCATGTTAACGTTTGCCCGGCAGCGAAAAGCACCTTTATCGCCGAGAAAATTGGATTCAAACCTCTTCCCGCCAGTCGATTCAAACTCATGACGTCATTAACGGTAATAGAAGGGCAGCTCCCGTTCTGAAGGGTTAATAGGCGATGTAGCGTAGCCTCTGAAATCTGCGACATAAAATCGGTGTCGACGCCAGCATTCTGCTTGCGAAATCGCGGTGGTGGCGACACCGGCATTTCTTTTTTGTTTTTATTTTCGTCGGTTGTAAGTGCTCCGTTTTCGGTGCGAATCCGCCTTTTCACGACGCGACTGCGCATGCGCCCATCCCCTGGCGCGGTGTCGCGAAACATATTGAAGGGTCACTCGCTCCACTCGAGACCGGTCGTGGAAGTGTAAACAAACCGGCTTCCTACGCGAGGTGCGTTGCTGCAGCCGGCGGGCGTTCAGCGCGATGCATTTGGCGATACCTACGAAATGTGTTGATACGGCAGCAGTGCCCAATATGTAAAGGGAAGTAAACTCGGATTTTTTCGCTTTCCGAGCGCTTCCGGACAGCCTTCGACGCGAAGCGTGGATAAAAGCAGTTCGCCGGCTCGACGATCGTGCCGCCCTTGGGCACCGTCAAGTCTGTGCGGGAATCACTTGTGACAGGTACGGACGAGGTACTGTGTTTAAATGCGTGTGCAGTCTATCACGAAGTGTTTTATTCATGGGCAGGAAGGCCTCGAATGTCACCGCGGCACTAGACTTCGTTCCGACGCTTTTTGCTTTCTCAAGCGATAAGGCCAAATGGGCAAGTGCTGTGAGCCGCTTTCAACGCGCGATGGAGTGGGCAACGAAAAAGAAGCTACGAGAGCATTGACGCATGGTGCTAAAATTTTGTCATAATCTCCTATGGAAATTTCCTTCTTTATGCCACTACACCCTGGCCAATCCCCCCGTGTGGGTATGTGCCATGTATTAAGAGGCAGAAGAAGAAGGTGCGTTATGCGTGTGTTCGAATCATATCCATGATGAAGAGCTCTGCGTGGTATCGCCGGAATGGATTAATGTGCGCCTCTCGCGCTCGTCTTTATGGACTCGCATGCTTGTTTAACCTATGCAGCGGTGTGTTGTGGGAAAATACAGTGAAATGCTAGCAGAGCTGCTTTGTTGCGAGTACGCTTGTGCTTTTATAGCTCGTGTAGCTATTCTGCAGCGCTTGAGCACAACGATTGCTTGTGCAAACTGTTGTCCCCAGTCGTTTTCTGTACTACGGCGTGCACGATGTAGCATCCACCTTTCATGAATGGCAGGCATATACAGCGGAAAACGCCAACCTCACTGATCGGGGATATTTCATTGAACATTATGTTCCGAATGTAGCCTTCATCTCTGAAGCGGCGGCTCTTGCTAGCTGGTGTTCGCATCGCATGCCGGATGATCGGAGATACTGAAGAATTTGCTTCTCGGTGGGCACTACAGCCTGCCTCGGACTTCGCACCAAGCCATCAGTCAACCCTAGAAATCATCCAGGTACCAGGTGCTGCCCAGGACACGCCATCGTTGACAGATTCCAACAAAACGTGCTCTGCAGCGGCACTCAGTCCGGCCGGGTTGGGCGCGCAGTACCCTACCAGTGAGCTTCCAGCGTTGTACGCGAGGTGGCAGCACAGGAAAATGAAAAAGGCGGATTGTCTATTTGCGAATAGGACGCGGTACAGAATCGACACTAGGCAACTTTGATTTGTCCTCAGCGCTCCATAAGTTATCGACGCCGTGTTCAGTTCCATCGCATAGAATACGCCATGCAGAGAAAGGAAATTTAGAAACGTTACCTTACTCGTTCCGACTGAAAACGCGAAGGCGTCCGTCTTTACATGTTGTTTACGAAACCATTTTGCCATTAGTTAACACAGAGCCGCACTCGTGATCCAGAGTGCTGCCGCTGCTGCCGAAGTTGAGACCTAACTTCAGCCCCACGAGAAAGGAGCGCATACGGCGGCTCACACGCACTCTCATTCCTCCGTGTGCGGTAACCCTCCCCCGCGGTCTCTCGCCGGGCAATCATTCGTCATATACCGCTTGGACGCAGGGACCGCATCATCGCTCACTCCTTGACCTCATGGGATCGGGCGACCTATTCCTATCCATGTAGCCATCATTTTCTTCCAACCGCCATTACATACCCCCTTTATGCCCTGAAACAATAAATGTCGGTTTAAAAGAGTACACCTATTTCCGTTTGTTTCAACCGTGATCGTTTCGCTGCGCATACTTGGCGGCCACACCTGCGGACGCTGATCCTCGAATGGATCGTGGTGGGGCCCCAGACGAAGGTTCGATCGAAACGGCACATGTCAGTCCTCCCACTCGCTGGGCTTCATACTCAGATTCGCATTCTCGTATATTAAAATACCAAACCAGGGCCTGCCAGGTACAGGTACCGCCAGAACGATAGAACACATGAAACGGTGTGTTATTCACATTTAATTATGAAGTAATCATTAATAGAACGTTCAACTTTGTTCCCTTTCATATTAGACGGGCCTGTACACGTAGTCCGGATCTTTCTTTCGGAAGGGGGCGGGGATGCAGATGAGCGACGCATTCCCAACGAAAGCACACCCCCCCCCCCCCCTCCCTCTCTCTTTCTGAATGGGTGATTGCGAACATCCACCATTATTGTGATGTATACAGCAAACAGTCGCACGTCATGGTTTCTCATCAGAATGATGTCTGGGGCTCTTGAGGATACGAATGCAAAACGTATACTCATCACCCAAACAAAAATATTCTGCGATGCTAGAGGCCACACACTGACCGGGGTATCAGAAACGTTTCATTCGAAAACGAGTACTATTCGTGTCAGCGACAGCAGCTATAAACTAACAACAGCAGTGGTTTGCCATTAATTACCTCATTCAACACTTAGCGCAGCATTAGTTCCGCATTGCATTTCGGTGCTGCCGCTGCCATTGACGTTTCCTAGCAATCTGATCGATGTTCATTTCGAGCGTGACTCGTCGTCCGGCCCTCTTTCCACTCTCTCCACTTTTTGTTCCTGGTGGCATTTCCTGATTTCACAGAAAGGGCCGCTGTATCCGGGGTACGTTGGAGGGGGTCAATGCATTGAGTTCTCACATTATCGCGTCCCGCTGTGGGTGCGCATTTATAGGCGTTAATTGTTCGGAACTGGCGCTGTTCGAGGGATGTACTGCAGAAGCGATATGGTGCTCACCCAGAACGGCACCTGGAAGGCCGCAGAGGAATTTCGCGGAGCGATTTGCAGAGCTGTTCGCAGAGCAATTTGAGGCTTACAGTATGGCAGAGTCTAGGGTACGTGGCACTGGCCTAGGCTTCAGCAGCTGCAGTTGCCACCCTCTAGGCTTGCTTACTGTCGTCTTTGCTACCTGCATCTATCTTGCTCGCAGTCTATTTAGAGCTCACCGTGAAAGCGGACCGTTCCCTATACTTTTCTACAACTAAACCTATTGCAGGAACAACTAGTGTGTGCGTAGCAAGCGCTCCTCGCTCACTCGCATTTTCCGCGTGTGGTGAGGGAAAGAGTATAGAAATACGTAGACACAAAAAAGAAATACGTAAACACAAACAACCACGCTAACTAGTAACGAAGTGCTCTCCGATATTACGTGCTGCCAGCCTCGCTGTCCGGGGATCTCTCCCTGTTCTCTTGATGAGTTTTAGCACGGTGTACACAGTGGTTTTTATGTGCTGCGGGGTGCGTCAGTTTCTGACCATGCGCCATTTAGCCTACACCTCCGTGGTCTGAGCACCTGGTCTGGTCTTTTATTTTGTTTCATATTGAGTCGAATCCTAGCTTCCTTTGTATATGAGAAAGCATACTTGTCTATGAAAGGTCCGAGCACGTGAGCCAATCATGGGAGAATGAAGACATGGCTGATATTTTTGTTGATATCAAAAGTACTTGCTTAGATTCTATTTTTTTTTCCAGTGGAGGTGAAAGCAAAAGCTTCACTTCTTGATGTTTGATTTTTGATAATCGGATCGAATTTTTTTCCGTTCTCATTCCAGAACGCAGTTGGCGATTCTCTTTCGTCGAATGTTACTTGCTGCGAAATAATTAGCTCTTTTTTTTTTTCAGTGTTATATGTGGTATCTTGTGCAGTCAGAAGTCCCGAACACATTTAACGCGAAGCGTTAAGGGGCCCGTGTCGCAGAAAACCCGGCGTCGTCGACGGCGTCCGTTTGCGTGGTCTCCGTCGTCGTCGGCGGCGACGTTTGACCGTGAGCGAAATATCCACAAAAAGCCCCCAGACGCAACCTAAGTGGGCCACGTAGGTCACGTGACCTTGTGGCGTCATCACAATCTGCCCACCGTGGCAAGTGGCAGCTCATTGATTGGTCGCGAGAGGTTGCTCGGGAAGACCAACCTGGATCGCAGAAGCCCCACCGAAGCAGCACCTGCCATCGCAGGGCAGCGGCACATCGCTTAACCGCTGCACCACTCCGTCAGGAGAGGTATGAGGTCTCTCAGGGGATCTATGAATGTAAAGTAGAGAATGACCAAGCCTTAGCCTATTAACGCCATCGCGTCATACCCGTAAGGCGGAGCTTAGGTGTACCCTGCAATTTTGACGCCAAGTTCGCGTGATCGAATCTCAGCCATGGTTGGCGACATTTCGATGGAGGGGAAATGCAAAAGACGTCCGTGTGTTGAGCGATTTGAGTGGAGTGTATGAAGCCATGAGAATGTGTGTCTGCACCGCGGTATAGTAGTGTACGTAAAGCATTTGGTAGCTCAGCGGGATTGATTTCCATGCAATCAAGAAGAAAAAAAAAAGCCCGGGTAGCTCAGTCGGTAGAGCGTTAGGCTTTTAACCTAACGGTCCAGGGTCGAGCCCCTGTTCGGGCGTAGGTTTTTTGAGAAATTCAGGTGGTCGAAATTGATCGGGGGGCCTCCGCTACGGCTTCAGTCATGGCCCATGTGCCACTCAGGGCCGTTAACGCACACATGCCATGCACATCACAACCGCATACCACGACCGCCATGGTGCGCGCGGGGCGGCAGCGGTAAGTGTTGAATGTAGGCGTCATGTGCTATGGTCATCCGGCAGTCAGTTTTCTTATCGCTTAACTCCATGCTTTGAAGTGTCAGCGAGCAACCGTCGCTCGGACATGACGGCCTTCGTCACTCGAAGCTTACCATAGAGATGCACGCGTGCTGCTTCCTACACTGCGACCACAAGGCGCCACGCCACATTCGCTAGTGGCATTGGCGCTGCCCGAAGGCTCCGGGAACTTTGTGAGCTCAGCCCAAACACGCTGATGTCAACAGTGCAACGTCAGACGGCTTGAGCGAGGCCGGTGTATATTTCAACCCACCCTAAAAAGCAAAACAATAACAAAAAAACTTACGCCCGAACAGGGGCTCGAACCCTGGACCGTTAGGTTAAAAGCCTAACGCTCTACCGACTGAGCTACCCGGGCTTTTTTTTTCTTGATTGCATGGAAATCAATCCCGCTGAGCTACCAAATGCTTTACGTACACTACTATTCCGCGGTGCAGACACACATTCTCATGGCTTCATACACTCCACTCCACCTGCACATGAAAACTTCGGGAGGCATACTCATGCGTCACAAAAACCGGCAACCATTCAGGCGGCTTCTGTTCTCTTCACATGCATTTCTGTTCCAAACACAGCCGTCGGTGGGGCCTGAGACCGAGGTTGCTCTCCCCGAGTAATGCGAAAAGGCATAGCTCCCGCAGTCCTCATTTTTGCACTCATAGGTAGGGTGGCTGTATATTTTGTACGCGGGCCTGCTGTTGTCTGTCATTTTTTCAGTCATTTTCGTTTTTTTTTTTCTCCGAGTCTTTCTGCGTCCGACGTCTCCCTCCTCTCCCCTACAAGTGGAGTGAGGGACTGGTGACAGGTGTAGAGGGGCGAATTCCCCTAAGCACCACTTGGCAGGTGCACGGAAGCTTCACAGACACAAAGATGCCGCCGGACAATTTTCGCGTTCGTGACTCTCCTAATGTTATCGCATTAAAAAAAGATAAGGGCAGCTAGGGGAGGGGATAATGTGTGACAGGTGTATGCCTGCCTTTTATACCAGAGTCTCTGATAAGGCTACATTAAGGCGCTCCTGCCCCATTTTTCTTGCAATTTGTGCCACGTTGGCGAAGCTTTCCGTCGTTTCATCCGAATGCAAAGGGGAACGACTTCCGCGTGGCTTTGGTGAATTTTAGAGTTTATTTTAGTTACTTCTCTTATAATCTTGCGCATCTTATAATATGCCGGTGGTGTGACTCTCGCGTACACAGGTACCGTCATCATCTCAAACGTGGTTCGCAGAATCGGCACGTGCACCATGTTTGCAGTTGCGAAGACCGTTCTAGTCCTTGAGAATGATTACCGACGCTTTGATAATGTCGCGCTGGTTCACAGCAGGTTCGTGTTTTCCTAGATGAAAATGTAAAGAGTGTTTCGCGTGAAAAGAACAATAACCTTCAAATATCGATGACGGAGCGTTGTGAAGGAAATGAAGCTTTCCATCTCCTTCGTTCGTGCTTCTCAAGCTGCCTTTTTAGATAAGGTATTTGTGATAACTGGAAGACCTTGATCCCGTGCTGGCGTGGAAAGGCCACGGAGGCTGCCATGTAGTGGTTTGTTTACACGGAAAGAGGACGTGAGTTTCGTTAGGTGAAGAAAGGAGACGCGACTAAGCCCGTCGGGCGATAGGCGCCCAAAGAAAAGCGCTACCCAGAAACTCCGCGCGCGCCCGAGAAGCGGTGCCGGAAGCGCGACACAATGGAGCTGCGTGGTATGCCGAGCCCGCGGCGGCTCTCGTATCGCGGCGGACGAGCTCCGGCTTCCGCTGCGGTTCAATTAAACGCGTCGTTCCGTCTCGGCCGTGACGTAGCCCTAGCCGCCCGCACTCGGACCCGCGGCGGGTTCGACTAGCTACTAGGTTGCCGAAGCGACTCGGGAAACGAGACCACTCTGGCTTCGTAGACCAATCTGGCTTCATGCTCTTAATTGAGGCTGCGGGCTTACCCCAGGCAGCCGAATCCGGAGCTCACCACGACGGCCCCTCTTTTTCCTTCCTTCTCCTCCTTTCACTCCCTCCTTCATCCCTTCCCTCACGGCACGGTTCAAGCGTCCACCGCGATTGCGATGATACTGCACCTGCATTGACGACATTCCTTAACATAGATCTGTCCGTTTAATCCGAGGCAAACATTAATGTGCTACCAGTATTGGTTAATATCAAATGGATATTTACACCCCGTCCTCTGCCGGTGCGCAGCCATGCGAAATTCGCGGCATTCTTTCTTCGCTCTCTTTGGCAATCTCAGTCGCTCGTTCTCGGCGACGAAAACTGTAACAAAAGCCAAGGACACCACCTCAAAATAACGCCCCCCCCCCCCCCCCCACCCCCCGATTACGGTTTAGAAAGTTTGGGTTACACGAGTGATCGCCGCGACACCTCACCCTTCCTTTTGTTTTCAAACGTAAACTTTTCCTTGGGATTTTTCTTTCTGTTTTTTTGTTTGCTTTTTCTTATGTTCGTGGCCATGCTTATGGGCGCAATCACGTTTTTTTTTTTTTTTCGGGGGAGTGGGAGGGGGGCACTAAGCGAACTGGAGTCGCTGGAAAGATGTCTTCCCCTCCGACCGTTCCACGTGGTTTTGAAATCAACTCTGCTCTATATGCCCCGCGTAAAACGTGTACTGTCTGCGTTACTACACTACTGCTTAGACGTTACGTTTCTGGCTCACCTCGGTCCAAATCGCACTTGTATAATGCCACAATGGCATGCTGCCCGTTCGGTGGGATCCTTATCACCGTTGCTGTCACATCTCCGTCGACGGAATCTGGGAACATCATCTCGGATCCAAATGTAGAAGCCCTTCCTGGCGGGCCAGGGAACTTCACGAAAACGAATGGTGCCATTTCGGTTCTTGGGACGGTGTGACTTCCAGGGACGGTGTGACTTCCAATGACATGCTAAGCTTTCTGACGCATGCTACCCGCGAATGGCGAGATATGGCACGTTTCTCTCATTTTCATTGCTTTTCCAAACAAGTGCAAACGTGCCCAACCTTAGTGTCCCAGCAAGGCAGAAAACCGAACACTTTTCGTCCTCTAGCAGAGCCGCCTGACGAAGGTTTCAAAAACTATATTGTTGAACTGCTGCGGTGTACGGGCGTTCGAACTGAGGCCGTGTAAATATGTGCTCGAGTCTATTTTCCTCCCATTCTTGCACCTCCTACCTGCAGCACGCGTCGCCTTTCCAATTTCCTTTTCATTTAGGCCTGCGGATGTCGGGTTTACAGCTTCTCGCTAGCATGCCGCACTGATTTCCGTCTATATTTATAATTATTCCTCTATAAATGTAATTCTCATTAGCTATGGCTGACGTTTCTACGCCCTCCCACAAAGGTTTCAGCTCCGACAGCATTTTGTTGCCTGGGTAGGGTACGCCACAAATTGCGCCCTTTGCGCTCGAGCCAATCCGAAATCAGCGCTTCAAATGCCTATAGAGCGCAGTACGCCATCATACTACAAGGATCCTGGAACAGACCACTGGGCAGAGTGGTACAGCTTACAAAATTACTTCACGTGTAATTCATTTGATTTCAGGACTACAATAAAAATTCATGAAAGTAATTAAATGTTTACGAAAACATGATCCATCACACCTGCATTACTTTCGTTAAGAATTTTTGTATTCTATAAGTGTACTGAGTGTGTCGAGTAACTTGACCGAAATTTGTAAAATGGTGACATATTTTGAAAACATTTAAGTACAGTATTATTAGGCTGTAACGTAAAGTAATCAGCAAGATTTTTATTAGTGATTGAAATAAGTAGCTACGTGTTAAGTTCTGATCAGATGAAAGAACTGGAGAAGTTGGTCTTCGCCATTTCCAATACAAGACGTTAAGTGAAAAAACGCCCGGGAAGAAAAAAATGTACAACGCAATTCGCTGTCAGAAGAAAGTGTTGACGGAACTTTGGGACCTGCACTGAAAAGCATCACGACATAATGGTATACTTGCAGCTGCGAACTGTCTTGCTGCACCGCGCCGACTTACAGCGCCGCACGGTCCACCTTTTGCCGAAGCCCGAGCCGGACTCTTTTTTTTTTTTGTAGGATAACACTCGGCGCTCGAAACATAGCACATCGTCGGAGAAATATTTTCCAAACCCACTTCGAAGATACAGCCGGAAAGTGGAGCTTAAGTTTGAAGAGGCAGCTTCTTCATTTCCCGAAATGCTCTCTTCTCGCCTTGAGTGGGACACCAAGTTCGGAGGGGCGTTGAAACTGCCTTGCAGGAATTCCGCTACCGCCTCCGCTTGTCTTGTCTATGCATGCTACTGAACCACTGCTTGACCTAAGGTGTTCGATCAGTATCGCTTATACAGCTTGTTTCGTGATTAAGGTAACTGATTACTGGCCGTCGATTGGTGACAACAGCAATTGAATGACTAAGGTTGTCATTAAACATGAAGGTAAGTAAGTCATTACAAAATTCTACCAAATGTACTTGGTTGCTAGTTAGTAATTGTAATGATTTACAACTACAATGATTCGATTGTGTGCAGGCCAGCTTAAATGCGTAAATACTGATCGCATTTTCTTCCCTATCCCTGCACGTTGTACGCGTCCCATGTGCACTCGAACGCTGGCTTCAGCACCGCACAGTTGCACGGTATACCAAGTTCGTTCCGCCCACGGCCGTAACAGAGCTCAAGTGCAACCACCGAAACGACCGCCTATTCGCGACTTCCCGTTCTCCAACAGTCTTACTGCCGTGCCCCTACTCCTACGAGTGCATATTGAACGCGAATGCCAGCTGCAGGCATGCCCTTTCGCCCAGTGCACTTCTCGTCTGCTGGGCCTAGAAACTCTGCGCGGCATGACGGTGCGGCCTTCGCGCCGGTTAAAATTGCGTGTCGCTCGGCGAAAACGAAGCGATCAAAATGCGAAGTGAGCTGTCCCCTGCCAGTGGCGCCTGCACAGAATGCGGAGAGGGTGTGCTGGAATTACAACTCAGTAGCCTTGAATCATCGTTCGCTTTCAATTTCAAGTCTAGCTGTCTAGCACAAAGCACTCAAAGCGTTTCTCGTTCTGTAGCATGTTTGATGACGACATGGCTTGCCTGGCTATTGTCCGCAAAGGAAGAGTGGTTCAGCGCCAGCAGCTCTGAGACGCCGAAACGTGCAAATGCAGAATAATGGCTGGTCGCAGCTATGAACTAAGTACTTGAATCGCCTGTCCCCATAGCAGGTACCAATGCAGCGCTCCAGCCAAAGTCGGAAAGTTAGATCTGATCCGGCGTACTCAAACCTGAGCGTTCTCTTGCCCTCATTTACGCAAAAACTACCCTGAAATCACCCAAACCTTTGCTCCAGCTGGCCAGGGAAGTATATACGGCAGAAATCATATGTGGAGCCTTTGAACATGATCTGATTCACGGAATACATATCAGGAACCAAAGAAAGTCCAAGGGATTTTTTTTCTGGTGTTGATCAATGAGAAATTACTAGTGTAATCATTTTTTTTTTTACCTGAAAGGTGATTAAGCTCGTCTGCAGTCCGAACTCGTAAGGCAGTGAGACAGCTACTTTATCCAAGCCCTCCGCCCTCTCGTGGTAGGCGATGCGCTGAGACATCTCAGCTATGGGGACGACATCTGGCCTTGAAAAGTGTGTCGGCTGACGCATACCAGGGTATCAAGTGATGGAATTAGCGCACAAAGTAGCGGACCTCATGGAAACGTTGCTCAGTGCATGGAAGGAGAAACCTTCTGCCGCGGCTGCTTTCAGCACCTCTCTCCGAAGGCCTTCGGGTCGCTGAACTCCCCGCGCGCGCGGAAAGAGCCTCTAGCCGCGCGTGCGGCCAGCTATTAAACCGTCGAGCGGGGCGAACGAGACCGTGGGCAAGGGCGAGTGACTAAGCGGCTGTCGCGCTGAGTTGAAAGAGGGATCGCAATCCGATACGATTGCTTCGCGCGGCGTCTCGCGGGAATCGGCGCGTAGAGACGCCGGGTGACATCTCGCCGCCTCTGAAAAGAAACCGGGTAGCGATTGCTGAGCGCTGCGCTGACTTGGGCGGCGATGGAAGAGACGTCTCTCTCTCAGCTCCTACCCCTCCCTCGCCATGTGCGCCTTTTGCGGCGCACGCAACTTTCGCTTATACGAGTACGGTGCAGCATTTACACGAGCTGTGGGAAGTGACGAGGACGCTATATATGCTTGGCGCCAGACAGCAGCGCTTCCCGGTCGTATCGACTGCATGCATGGCTTCGCCTCTTTTTCAAAACTTCAGATTCGAACGTTGGTCACCAATCTGTGCGCGGTACTTCCCATACAAAAATGTCCTATGGGCGTCTATGGAAAACGCTATGTCCGTCTATGGCCTTTTATGAACGTCTATAAGCACCCATAGAGGTGCTTATTGACAGCTATTGAAAAATCTATGCCACTAAAGGTATAGCTTTGGAACCGTACAATTGTCTTAAGCTCTCTATAGAAAAATATATCAGCCTGTATAGACAGCTATATAGACAGAAATAGGAAAGGTCTATAGCTATTTGGGCCAAAATTCTATAGCCGGCGGGCGACTCAACCTGCGGGCGACTTGTGGCGCGCCCGCACGGTATGCCACGGTGTACCAATGCGAATCCATATGCGAACACACTTCTCGCTGCAACAGCCTGGCGAACGCGAAGAGACTGAGTGGCCATGCAACCGACGCACATTAAAACCTTCTCAGACATGACTCTTTTTTTTAGACATCGAACTTAATCCTTAAAAACTGAGTACCTGAGAGCAGGCTGTGGTCGCTAGTTTTATGATGTGCGCTGGAAGGTTTTTTTTTTATATAAACGGGAGGGTGTTAAGATTGTGGGGGAATTGTGCTGTGGGTAAAGTGGTATTTTGCCTTCAACACTTGCTGGGGCGCATAAAATAATATCTGGAGGCTGCTTCTTTACTGACTGTTCTTGCAGCTAGCGGGTCATTACTGTTTATTTTTTCTTTCGAATTCTAAAGGCAGTACTGAATATGAAGCGTGAAGAAAACGAAAGGGTGAGATCAGCCTCCTGACTAGGTCCTTGCCCAGCTAGAGCAGCAGGAACGGCTATAAAATATGTATCGACAAAGAAAAATAAACCCTCAAACATGCACTCTAGACAAACAATTTAGATGGAAGCTATATAGTGCACCAAAAAACGTGCGTTGCAGGATAGGAAGAAAACAGACAAGCTTAGTGCTATAAACGAGCGCCACTGTAGCAGAGTGGTAAATAAGCTGGTAGACTGATTAACATACCGATTCCTCATAAGGAAGCGTCTCAGTACAAGTCAGATCTCATGTTTCCAGCGTACAGTCTATCTGGTTGGTGGAGCAAAGCATGCATTTGTCCTTTAAATTTGCACACGCTTTCTGGTAGTTTTGCGACATGAAGGACAGTGTGATACTTATGGACAAAACCATCAATTAGGGCTGAACTGTTCGTGTCTAATATTTACTTCTTTTCAAACCCACTTCGAGTGGATTTCTGTCGCAAAGTGTAGCCAGTGGTTCTGTCAAAGGAACATTGAGGACTAATTTAAGTTTACCTATATCGATAGATTACGGCATTGTAACGACAAATGCGCCACTTTCTCAGAAAAACGGAGCCTTTATAAGCTATAGAAAAGGCCAGAATACGAAATACAAGTGGCGCCAACCCTGGCCGATTTCGCGAGTAAACTGTGGTGCGTCGACATAGATTTTTGTGCGTGCATCCCAGAAGCTAGGTTTCGCCGCCACTCACTTCAAGTTGGTTATCACGGGGGCCTTTTCGGTGAAGGCACCGCGAGCTTGAGTCGAGTGGCAGGGATATTTCGAAATGTCATTTTCACGATATTAAATGCGTCTTTTGGTACTGGACAAACATCAGAAACACCCGGAAAGAACTACACTAACGGATTTTACTAAGAACAAAAATTGAATGGAGTTATCCGCTGCGTTCCTGATAGAATAGAAAATAAGTGTAATATCTTGTCATTTAGTTCCTAACAGCGTCTAAAAGGTGGGAGCCAGTGCATGCTCAAGCATCAGTAATGAACGCCTCTTTTTGTCGGCCAGCATACGACTGTTTTATTGTACCCGCGCATGCTTAGCAAACAATGGCTGATATCAGACTGAATAAAAAAAATTCATTTTTTTTTCCTTTGTGTGGGCAACACCTTAATCCGTACAATGTAACAATCGCTTCTTAACGCGTGTGATACTGACGTGAATCGTTCAACGAATTTTTTTTTTAGTGACGTTAGCAAAATGAATGGATTTCAACTTGTGCAAAGGTTTAAGGCTTTAGAGTCAGCTTTAAAGTCTAAAGTTTAGTTCTTTTTTTGTCTCTTTTTTGGAGGGAGTAGGGTGAATAGCATTGATTTTGTTTCCTTAAGTATTTTTTTTATTTGAACAATTTTTTAAGCCTTATCGCCAAGCTCATACAGGACTGGGCTATAAATGCATGAAACGCTCGATAACAGACAGATATTGCATAAACGGTCACAGGGCTGTTAACGAAAGACATCAACAATGCACTTATTGCACACTCCGCTAAGTCAAGTGAGATTAATCACAATACAAAGCTCATAAATTACTGAGGGTCAACAAATACGAGGTTTTATAAAAATTTTAAGACGGTTCACCTCGCAGCAGCAGACTCTCAATTTTCTGAATAAACAATTTAAATGTGCTCACATTGACGCATTCACGCAGCAACCTGTTTCACTCTTCAAGGCCATAATAAAAGGAAATTAATCTTTGAACGTGTCCTAGCGGGACGCAAACGTCCTGACAAGCGAAGATACAAGAGAATTGGAACATTTAAACAAAGCCCAGCACCCAGCTCCTGTAGTAATGCATTGGAGGCGTCTTCGAACAGTTCGAGCTTAGCACTTGAATGCAAAACGTTCGCATCGTAAGCGTACTATGTAACGAGGTTAGCTCAGCATCTAGTATAACTCGTGGTGCTCACTTTCTGATCTCCCTTAAGCCAGCCAAACGTCATCTCTCACGTACTTCCTGCCGGCTTAAACGAACCGTGACGTTGCTCGTGAAAGAACCATTAGTAGCTGCCACCTCCACAGTTGCGAAGGAGCTATCCTGCTTCCCCTACATGGCGGCTTTCAGCTAGCTTCCAGGCGGAGTTGGTTCTGTGCCTTCCATTTGATGCAACGAGCTGCCTGCTCCTTTTATGCCACCGTTCTTAAGTGGCTGCGTGCGTGCGTGTGTGCGCGCGTGAAAACGAAAGAATGACTGCTGTGCATAGTCTTTTTTTTTGTTCTTCATGACATCTTTGCTTAAGGATGTCTCGTTAAGTGACAACTTACCGCCACAAGTATAGCTCATCGGCGTCGTATTTTTTTTTTTTCGGGGGGGGGGGGGGGGGGGGGTGCGAACTTAACAACGGACGTAAGGCACCAATACGCCGAAGCCAAAGTAGTGTATCCTCAGCCTTTCCAGATACTGCCGATAGACCGCCCCTTGGCAGTTACATTTAAGTTCCGATTGCGTACAACCCGAGCGCCGACGTTGCCCCCGGCGTCCGAGGCAGCGGCTCGCGAGGCCCGGCAGGCGCGGGGGCAGCGGAAAACCGCGCCGCCGCGGGAGACCACGAGTGCTGCGCGGCCGTCATTCGAGGAGACCGGGTCCGACCTTGGCCGCGAGATCGCCTTCCGCCCAGCGGCGGCAGTGTGAACACGCGGCTGGCTTCTCTTCTTTTCCCACGCGCGCGCTCTTCTACTACGCCCGCTATTAGCGCCGCTTCCAGGGGGCTTGGGAATGCGCGCCCTCCGGCGGCTCCGATTCGCCCGCCTTTCGCGAAATAGTGAGGAGGATAGTTGGAGAACAAAACAAGCGTCTTCGACATCTCCAAGCGCAGTTTGGTGCCTGTAAACCGCATCCGCATCCGCCAGTCGCGTGCCCACCGTTACCATTGAGGAGTATGTGGTCCAGAGCGAAAATATCATTAAAGCTTCTTGTTGGGCGAGATGGTACATCTCGGTGTTGGGAAAAGTTAGCAACTCTGTGTGTGTGTGTGTGTGTGTGTGTGTGTGTGTGTGTGTGTGTGTGTGTGTGTGTGTGTGTGTGTGTGTGTGTGTGTGTGTGTGTGTGTGTGTGTGTGTGTGTGTGTGTGTGTGTGTGTGTGTGTGTGTGTGTGTGTGTGTGTGTGTGTGTGTGTGTCAAAGAACTTATTACAAGATCCAGATCGGAAGTGCAATGAAATTTATTCTCTCTCTCTCGACGCACTTTGTGAGAAAAGAAGTTGACGCCACTAATTTCCAGGAGTGACACTGCCCCGCAGATTAAGAGTGGATTAAGCCGCCGCCAGGAAGGGCGCAGTGAAGAGGCATTGAATACCTACTTTACCGGACACAGGCCTAGCCTGGGATTCGCCCATAAACCTGAATATAGAAAAACATGCGCTCATCCAGATTGGGCAGGTGGCGGAGCATCTCGACCTTCTCTCCTACTGCAGCTGTTATACTTTGCACCAAATGCACACTTTTTCATTTACTCCGGTTTACTCTGTTGCAAAAGGTACTACCACCTCTGGCAAATTTGACTGCGATGAAAGTTTTGCTGACGTTAAACATTTACCGTTGCGCCACACTTCCTCCAATTACTTAACTCGACGGCATATATTCGCGTGCTCTTATACACTATAGATGTTTCATCGGGTGGACCTTTCTGCGTACACGTTAAACCTCTAGGCAACTTTTGGAGCTCCACGTGTTTGTGGGACGCGATCTTTACAGACAATCCAAACGACTTCAAACGCCAGATTATGGGAAGGCAGAAATAGGCTCTGGTGCCCATTTATGCACTAGCCCAGAAAATCAGGGCTTCTGAAAATCATCTCTTTCTGTTCTGTTCTTTATCTATTCTTAGTTGCCTAGTTACGAGAAGCGTCTGTCCACAGTCGCCATCTGGGGACATTAATTAGGCTCCGTTGCGCAACTTTGTCAGTGTCAGGATCTAGTACTGTTAGCAAATCAATCGTTTATTTTTTTGCTGGCCCAGCTTATTCCGTACGACACAACATTTGGGCGCCTCTCGTTAGTTAATTCTTTCATAGAACCTAAATTTCCTCCGCTAAGTCACCGAAAACTTTCGCGTTTCCCTGCTGGCGAATGAAATGTTATCCATGTAGACCGCTAGGTGGCCTCACTGGAGACTGCAAGCTCTTTGCTCGTGCGAATCAGGTTGCCCTGGTGCGTGCGAACCTCAAAGGCCGGAGAGGGGTAGGGGAGGCGGTGGAAGAAGGAGGGCATGCATTCCGCCGCATTTGAGGATGACGCACCCCTTCCATCGATACGGCAGCGCTGCCAAGCCACGGAGGAGAAACTGGTCTCTCTTCGTTCCCCCACCCACCGCTCACAAACAGCGCACTTGACGGCGCCCTCACCGTTGAAAGCCTGTAGGGACGCAAGCGCCTTCTAATTAGCGGAGGCTGGCACACGAAGTGGTGAATCGCGCGTTTTACTACCCAGTGGAGGAGCTGGGTCGGATTTCGTTGCCCGAGAATAGCGGGGCGATGATTGTGATGCAAGATGGCAATATCTCCATTGTAATCCAACGAATCGTTCCCACTCAGGCGCAGCACATCTCAAACACCCTTCGTATAAATGAAAACGAAATGTGGAGCGTAACATCGCTGTCTTACGCACCTTGTCTCATCCACAGCTTCGCGAGACAAATTTCTGTCACGGCTGCTGCGCTTTATACGACGCCTAAATACGATATATTGCTCACAAAAAAAAAAACCTGGGCAGATGCGAGCACTCTTTATGTGTGGCTGATTGTGTGGAAATTCAGACACATCACAGCGATACAATCTTGCGTGCTTTAATGCGACGTTTAGGGAATACAATCATTCTGTGGTCATGACTGATGCCAGAATTTTCCTAGCGTCACCATTCTCATAATAACTTTTGCATTAAGCGAAACTTTGCAGAAGTCTGAGGTGAGATATCGTGTAACCGAAACTGAATGGCTAGTTGCAGTATCCACCATTCTGGCTTTGATGGGGACTCGTTAGTTTTCTTGTTGGTTTGCGAGAACGCCGACGTGAAAGTAATTTAGTACGCAATCTACCACAATGAGTGTAGCAATAATTTTCAACGTCAGCGGCGTTTATTTCTTTTTAATGGCATTTACGCCTTGACCGGTTTACTCGATGGAAGCTTTTTTGAGTAGTTGAGCATGTCGCATTTTCACACAGCGCGTTGTTACAGTGCATGTTACAGAGGCAGCTCAACATATGCGCATTGCCTTTCACTTGTGTGCACAGCGTCCGTATCGGACACCCCTATTTTCATGGTGGGCCTTTCGCTCAATTTTTCAATGTTCGTTTATCAACACATAGATTGCTGCATTTCAGCAACGCGCTCTCATGACCGAAATTGAGCTACGATCTCGAAAAGGGTTCTAAAATGGTGTGCGTTAAAAATCCGACGACGGTGGCAGCCAAGCACCCGCTCTGGGAAGACCGCGGTACAGATCTGCTTCGAAAATATCAGCTGTTTGCAGCGAAGCGTTTGCGGTGCGCGGTACCCAGTCTGGTGGGTGAGTCGCTGACTGCGGTTTGTCCTGAATCAGCGACGATCCCAGCAAACAACGTACCTCCCCAGGAGCGCCCAGAAAGGATGGAATGTCCCTGTCCCAGTACAACATTTATCGAACATTTCCAGGCCGTAGAGGCAGGACATAGAAACACAAGCAAAAGGGAAGTGCGCCCACTAATGTCCTACAAACGTTTTTTCGAGGGTGCTAAGCAGAAACAAAACAAATCATAGCATTTTGGTCCCATAAAGGTAACTGGGAGAACGTTTTTGGGACCAATGCTTTTCAACAAAAAATACAAATTGACTCCTCGCTCCCTTTTCTCTCTCCCTCGCGCCAAAAGCTACGGGTAGAGAAGGTTTTGCTCCTGCACTCGCCGTTTTGAAAGATCAAGCAAATTTGTTCGAACAGCCGAAGAAAGCGCAGTTCACCCCGCATCTCTCTCGTGGGCCGTCGGCTCCACGCTGCAGGCAGGCAGGCGACGGCGGTCTGCCTTTTCATCGCATCGCCGGGAGCGGCGGTCACCAACGTGCCCGTCTTCAATAGTGTTTCCAAATTCAGCACGGTGCGGCGCTCCCTGCAGGCATCTCCAACTACCAGCAGTCCTCGTTGCGCCGCTGTCTAGCAGAGGCGCAGTAATGGCCCTCCCGTCGCTCGCCCGGCTTCCTCGCTGGACGGAAGCCATCTTGCGCACACGTATTCGTACAGCCCCTAGCCGCTCGCGCGCAAGCCCCAGGGCGCAGCAGCTCTTGCTCACATCACTGGGCTGTCGTGAACTTCGTAGCTACGGATTCATGGCATCTTTCCCGCGCACCTCGGCGTGCCCACACAATTCCTTTTGGAACTGGTGCAGCGGCGCGCGGCACATCGCAAGTCTTTTGCACAGCTTCACGGCCCTACACGATAACGGCGCTCTTGCAGGCGTCCTTCGCGGCAGCGGATTTCAAGGCAATGGGCGACTCCTAGCGCGCACTCTGCATTCCTGAGCGCCTCCGACGACTGTGGCGTGTTGTTGGTGGCAGCGTGGCCGTCCACTGCGGTCATAGGCGGGAGAGATGTTCGGAGGCCCACCAGACTCTTGCTGCGAGTGTCCATGGATTAACCTGCTCTATCTACATTGCCGTCCTGTCGCAGCGGTATAGTTTGCGTTGCGTTCGCGTCGCTGACTTTCAACACACCCCCACCGGATTACTTGTGCCTTGATCACCTTGATCTCGCCTCCCACGCCGTATTGTGCCGCACGCGCGGTCTTCTTACCATGGGTGCGGCGCGCCAGGGCTCCTACCTCAAGACGTCCCCCCTTTCCATCCGGCTCCAAGCAGTCTTATCTCCACACTTAGTCACAAGAAAATAAAACGGGGGTGTAACGAGGATGTAAGGCGTATGTTTGAGCGTTCGCTTTGCCTTTAGAAGGCGCAGGACAGAAGGCTGCGTTGAATTCATGTATATAGTTGCAGCATTTTATTTCATCTCCGGGTTTCCGTTGGCACCGTCGTCAAGGTATGTTGGTTTATGCTCGTTTTTTATTTTCGCCTCGTAGAATTATTTTTTTTCCTGTTTTGATAACATGCTCAAGATTACTCCGAGGCTCGTGCGAGAGACAAAGCGAAAGGGAGGTTTCACCCTGCAGAATATCCGTAACATGAAACCGCGTATCTGTATCGTACGCCCATATCGTCTTTTCTTTTGGCACCTAGGTTGCTCTTTACATGCGTTTGCTTTTGCTTGTGCATATATGCTTCGGTACCATTTAGGACGTTTGCTTAACGTGCATCAACTTTCAGCCTGTATTATGTTTTTATTGCTTTATTTTCAGATTTCTCAGAGCTAGAGAAAAATTTTGCCATTATTTATGCTGGCGCCGTAGTGCTCCGTACATTGTGTGTTAAATGGTGCATACATATGCGTCTCCTGTTTGTATTCATTTAAATGCAAAGAGCACATCTAATAAACTGAAATCACATCTGTATTGCGCTGCTATTTCCTGTTATATGGGCGGGATCGGGTGACTTATTGAATTCATATTTCCTTTGTGGTGTAAAATTCTAGCACATTTCATGTTCTTGTGCCGGGTGCAGCGCAGCACAAAACAAAGAAGAAAGAGGCGGGAATCAACGCTGACTAACAACCGGATTTTTAATCCACGTTCGATCGAATATATACATCTCGCTCGTGCATAAGGAAAGGACACAAGCATGACAAACGCACAAGATGTACACGTGGTGAAATATTAAGACGTCGCACGCAGATAATCAATTTCGCTGTCACGAAACGCTGTAGAAAGTATGCTGACGCATATACGTCGCCCTTTTGCCCGATGTTGAAGGCTTCTTCAATCTCCCTGGTTCGTTGATTAAAATACGACGGGATGACCATTGTGTTGATAAGCTGCGGAGCGCATTCATGCTCTCTGCAAGGTTTTGCTAATTCACTGCTGATGGCGCCCTTCAGGGATATTTTGAGCTCTCGAAGCCATTCATTCAAATAGCGCCCTGTTTGACTAATGTAGGTGCGTCCGCATGACAGAAGTATTTTACAAACTCTCTTCACTCATTTCACATGTTTTTCCCGGTGTTTTTTCTTTCATTGATTTTTCTTTGCTGACTGTTGAGTTTGGCGCACAGGCTTCTTTGTTGGGTGCTGACATGAGCACTTTTACACCAGCTCTTGCGCCTACGTTTTTGAAACTGAGGGAAATGCCGTTAATGTAAGGAATGACCGCGTACGACTTCCTTTCTTCTGATGTGGTTGTGATATTTTCTGCCTCTGAGTGCTTGCAGAATCCCTTCTGCGACACCGGATAGCAGTCTCGTCGGGTAAACTGCTGCTTTCATCCGACTGTTCTGGGCGTCAAAACTTCCTCGAACTTCATGATGGCAGGATCTAGTCAGTGCGACTCTCATTGCTACTTTTGCTAAGGACTAGAAGAACTAGGACTATAAATAACAAGTGAACTCCCAGAAAACAACGTTATGCGATTTCTTGACTTGACGCTAGCCTTTCTAGGCACTCACATATGCTGGCGGTACGGACCACGAAGCTAGAAGGGACTGCTCCCCTACACCTCTGCGCACTCATCAAGCGGAGGTAGAAAAAAACAGCAATGAGAGCCGCATTGACGAGATCCTGTCATCATGAGGTTCAAGGCAGTTTTGACACCCAGAACCGTCGGCTGAAAGCAGCAGGTTGCCCGACGAGACTGCTATCCAGTGTCGCAGAAGGGATTCTGCAAGCACCTAGAGGCAGAAAATATTTCGCAACCACATCAGAATAAAGGAAGCCGTACGCGGTCATTCCTTGCATTAATGGCATTTCCCACAGTCTCAAAAGGGTAAGAGCAAGAGCTGATGTAAAAGTGCTCATGTCAGCACCCAACAAGTTAAGGAGCCTGTGCGCTAAAGTCAACAGCGAGCAAAGAAAAAAATCAAAGCAAGAAAAAACACCTGAAAAAAACATGTGAAATGTGTGAAAAGCGGCGTTTATGAAATACCTCTGTCATGGGGACGCACATACATTGGTCAAACAGGGCGCTGTTTGAATAAACGGATTCGAGAGCACAAAAGATCCCTAAAGGGCGCAATCAGTAGTGAATTAGCAAAATATTGCAGAGAGCATGAATGCGCTCCGCAGCTTATCAACACAATGGTCATCCCGTCGTATTTTGATCAACGGACCAGGGAGATTGAAGAAGCCTTCAACATCCGACCAAAGAGCGACATATGCGTCTGCATACCTTCAATAGCGCTTCTGACAGAGAAATTTATTATCTGCGTGCGATGTCTTAATATTTCACCACGTGTACATCTTATGCGTTTTTCATGTTTTTTTCTTTTCCTTCTTATACGAGCGAGATGTATATATTCGACGAACGTGCATTAAAAATCTGGTTATTATTCAGCGTCGTGTCCCGCCTCTCTCTTTGTCTCGTGCTGCGCTGCTCCCGTCACAAGATCATGCACCAACCAGCCCAAATTTTCACCTTGTTAAAGCACATTTCATGTAAACAGGTAAGTCTGAATGGCCTGGCCAGCAAGCATTCACGCGAGTTGACAGATGTATTACACCACCTGTAACGTAAGCATGTGCCTGAAATTTGGCACATATGTGCGCTTAGATGCCTGAAGTCTGCATTAAAAAGAAGAAATAATTTTATTGAGCCAGAGCCGAGAAATCTAGCATTAACCTTTTGGGGCTGTCCCTGGACTCACAGCTTTTTGGACACGGCTAGTTGTGGGGACGTTTTTTCGACGTCTTCGGGAAAAATGAGAACGTCCTGGGGACATTCCAAATATCCTGATGGGATATTTGTGGGAGATTTTGAGGAGGTTTTTTGTTTGTTGGGATGCTTACTATCTCGGATGCTTGAGGAGTTCTTTAACACCGGACGGCGGTGTAGTACCATTTTATTACATGATCGGAAAACAAAGAGCGTTCTGGCCACCATTTCACTGAAACATTGAGCTCGTTCATCTATTGATGGAAAGAAAGTTATTTGGAAATCATTTTCCGGCTTTTGTTTCCTTCCTTCTAGTCGGACTGCACGAGCTTCCGCTGCCTAGTGGCTTGTGAGTCGTGACATGTCTTTTGTGCGAGAGCTGTGCTGTAACAAGCGCCCTCGATGTAATCGATAAAGGTACTACTTGTTGGAACGCATTGCAACGTTACTTGAAATATGGGAGGCCGCATTCCATTCATGCTAGTGCTTGAACGTTATCGCATTTCAAGAGTTGCGAACGCCTGTATGCGCACGCACGCTCGTACGAAATAAAAAAAACGCAAATGGAGAAAACGACGGCTCTTAAAAAGTGATGCTTTTGAATAACATTCAGTATGTTCATTGTGCACACTAGTTGTGTGCTGGAGCCTGGCTTTGTGTGTGCGCAGTACAGGGCTCTTCTTTTGCTTATTACTGGAGGCCAGCACGATAATCGCCCTTGCTGAAGTATGCTATTTTTTTTTCGTCACCTTATCCCGTTTACTTATATCTTACTTCCTTGCAGACTTTCTTTCTTCGCTTACAGGTAGCATCCACTCGTGTCTAAGAACTTTTTTCGAAAGCTGGAGGTATTCATGAAATAAAGCAACGCCATTCCAGATAGTGCTGGAAGGTGCTTCCTCATTGGCGCGTGCGCTTCTATGAAGACAGCAATGAAGTCCAGCCCCCGCGAGATAGGACCGCCCTGCTGGCGAGCCTTCCGTACTTCCTGGCTTTCAACGAGGAATAACTGTTCAAGCGGATCTGCATACTGTATGCTTTGCGAACAAGTACGACACGGATACGGAAATATTCAATGCTATACAGTGGTCGAACAATTGGGCTTTCGGAATAATATATGGAAAATTGTACGAGAACCGCTAGGCTGGTTTTTGCGATATTTAATTATCTTGCATGCTGCAGTATTATGTTGCATGAGTAGCGTACTTCCGTATATAGCGCAGTTCCGCATCTTAATTATCGTGAAGTGAACTCTGAATGCCATAATTACTTAGAACTGTGGGATGTAGTAAGTTGTGATGGGGTGCATGCAAATGTAGCTCGGGTTGCATTTATGATCGGGCAGCTAGGAATGCGCCTGAAAACGTTAATATCGTCAATGGCACGGTTAACAGATATTTCACTCTCATCTCGGATTACGCCTCCTAATGTCAGAATATTTTTCAGAAGGCGTAAATGTAGGCGTCTGCATAACCTCCAATACTTTTTAAAACAATGCTTTTAGAACAACCGGCACGAAGTTCGAATGAGGACGCCGTACTTCGACGACTGTCCCAAAAACGGTTCAATCCGGCGCAGCGCAGCATGTTACCCCGATCTGTCTGCACGGGATAGAGTATGATCAGTGCCGCGACGCGGTCAATTCGAGTAGCGGAGACTATAACGCTCATTTATTGCCTCCAAAATTAGGCAATGCGGCATAGCTGAGCAGGTCACCATGATTTTTTTATTCCTGATCTCGGAGGCCATTACACATACTTAGTTTCGTCCCTCTCATCTACTGAGATGTGGCGCTAGATTATTTGCTGTCATCAGTAGCAAAAGACAATTTTCCTGGACATATAACATGACGGTCATATGTTAATATACTGACTTCGTGTTGCCTACCCCCTGACCGAGATCAGTTTTGCGCCTTTTGGCAGCTGTAGTTACAACCACATAAACAGACAACGCCGCGCCGCTAGCACTTCGCCGTTTCGCAGTTTTATTCGTTTCGTTCGAATATTCCCTGAAGTAGCGAAGGAAAATATCGCAGATGTTCGATTCGTATTTGATTCGGCAGCAAACCTGTACCGTTCGAATTCGCTACGGTTTTGAAAAAAAAAGTACTATTCGCACACTCCTAGTAAAGTGGGTTCACGCTAGCGCAGCGCCGATAGCTTGATTTTGTAATTGTGAAGGTGGGATGATATGAGGCGGGCACGTCAATCCACATAAAGCAAATGTCTATAGGGCGGGAAGAAGTTGCCTCATAATCCTTCCAAAGCTGCAAAATAGGAGAGGTGAAACTAGTGCTTCGCTGCCTGCCCTTTTAGCGGAACCCATGGCCTGGGAAGTTTCCCATTGCACCGTTTGCTGTTTCAGTTAAAAGTTATTTCTGTTTTTTTCTCTTTTTTTGCTGTGAATGGGTTATGATACTTTCCATTATCATATAGGTCACTGTTTTTCCGTTTTTTGAGGGCTCAGGCCATTTTGGCTTAAATATTTAAAGTCAGTAGAAACATGGAAAGGTCAGGGAACTTGAAGAAAGCAGCTTGCTAGACACCCTGTTTTAGTAGGAGATGAATGATACGACGGTGTTAGGCCAACTGAAAATTGCCCTTGGCCATATTAGTAGCAACAGTGAAAGCCCAAGGTGATGATGCGAATCGCTAACCTGAGAGGACAGGACAGCTGGGAAGAAGACAAACAATCTGGACGAAGCCCTACTTTCAATTTATTAATTTTAGTAGGAACAAAGAATAAAAAGCACAAGGAAATGCTACGTTTTTTTTTCAATTTTATTTACCTTATCTTTAGTTTGGTCTGGTACCCACTTTATACAAAGCCATTGCTTGACCCCTGCGACTTCGGTGACTCTTACTGCAAGCACGTTACCTCTCGGACACCGTTCATGAGAAAGAACAAGACGTGAGGACCCCCCAGCCGGTGAAGGCGGCCCTCGCCACGCGGCTCGTGCGCATCCACGGCGGCGTCGTCGGCGGCCGGAAGTCTCGGCGCCCCTCGTCTGATGATACGGCCCCGGGCGCTAATCAGCCGGGCCCCTATCAACGCCGCTTCTCCGCCCACGCTCGGCCGCGACAAAGCGCGCATAACTCGGCGCGCCCCGTAGAGACGTCTACTACGACCGCTCGCCCTCCTCCTCAGCCCGCGCCGCGGCGGTGTTGATACTGGGCGCGGTCCGCGGCGGCGACCGGTGTCGTCTTGCCTGCGGCCAAGCGCCGCGAGACGATACGGCCGCCCGGCGTCGCCCTAAGGTCAAACGGCAGTACCGAGGCGCGTGCGCTGCTCCATGCGCCTGGTCGACAGCGTTTCGCTTCGCTCAGCGTGGGTACAGGGCACTGGAATAATATGGTGCCGTGGGGGAAGCGCTGGAGGAGCTGCTGACATTTGGAGGCCGTGACGTGCCGGACTGCCACGGCCAACTCTGTGCCATCATGTCTGGTGGAAGCGTAACAGAGGACGCCGATTGTGTACGGCTGTCTTAATCATAAATGCTTTGGGCTTGACTCAGCCGCGAATGAAGCTCATTGACTAGCCGAGACGTTGCATTTCAGCAGTCGCCAGAAAACAAAACCAAACAACCGCCGCTTGTCGAACAGACAGTGGTACGGTTACTGTCTCTATTCGAAATACCGCCAACTAGTGACTGAGCCCGTCAGTGTTCTGTAGCCTGAGAAGGAAAGGGAGGTGAGGGAATACGCTTATCTAGGCTGCGTATTGACAGCAGATCCGGACCTTGAGAGTGGACTAGCTAGGAGAATAAGAATGGGATGGAGAGCAGCCTACCAGCAGCCGCCTGCAAGAGGAAAGTATATAACAGTTTTATATTGCCATTACTCACTTACAGTGCAGAAACTTCGAGGCTAACGACAAGGCCTGCAGTTGAACTGAGGATAGAGGAGCGAGCTAGAAAAATTATACGGATAACGTTTAGGGGCAGGAAGAGAGCATTGTTGCTTGGGATACAAGCACGAGCCATTGATATCCTAGCTAGTTGAAGTATAGAAAAGGAAATGGGCTTAGGTACAGCATGTAAGGCGAAGGCACTACAACGAATGCTCCCTTGGGGTAAGGAATGGATTACAAGAAAGGGTAAGCTTAGCAGGAGCTGGCTGAGAGTCATGTGCTCAGAGGAGGTTAGTAAGTGCCGGGGGGGGGGGGGGGGGGGTAAGGTGGCTGCAGCAGGTGCAGGACAGTGTTAATCAGAGGTCAGCGGAAGAGGCCTGCGTGCTGCAGTGTACGTATGTTGGCTGTAAATGCTGACAATTATCATGATTATGATGTGCATTCATTTTGAGAGACATCGCTAAGCTCCGGTTCTTTACTTGAGAGTGCCTGCCAAATGCATCTTAATGATTTCTTGTTCGCCTACTGTTATAAAGGGATAGCGTTAAAGACCCCTTTACCGAGAATATCCGGCGTCGGCGTTGTGAGCGAAAAATCACGAGCATGATTCCGGCAGGTGGTGCCCAGAGAACTACCTAGGACGCAGGTGGGCCACCTAGGTCACATGACGTTGCCGCGTCGTCACAACCTGCCCACCGGGTACTGAGCAAACTGCCCACCGTGGTAGGTGGCAGTTAACTTAATGTTTGGTGGGAGCACCTGCCATCACAGGGCAGTGACGCATCGCTTAACCGCTTCACCGCTCCGCCAAGAAGGGTATGAGGACTCCTAGGGATCTATGAATGTAAAGTAGAGAATGACCTTCGGCATTTGTGGGAATTAATCTATTACGCTACCGCGTCATACACGTAAGGTGAAGCTTAAGTGTCCCCTCCAATTTTTTTTCTTTGTAAAGGCCCAATTCTGCAGTTCCTGCCTGGTATAGATAGGTGCACTCACTCAGCCCTGAGTGCCTCGCATGGTTGCTACCTATTGCAAGTTTGCTTTCCCACGGTGGTTGACCAATACTATATATTACTTCACATGAATTGCACAATGATTTCCGCCACCTTGCATCGCAGCCGCGAACCCGTCTTGGTGTGAATGGCTCCTTGCGTCGTCTGCCAGCCAACCGTGTGTTTGCGGACACGTCCGGCATGCATTCCTGGTTACTTGTTTGTTTCGCGGTGTCAGTGGGCTCCTATTTACTTGTCTGCCACTTAAGAAAGCAGTTGTCGGAACATGATTTCATGCTCTCATTCTACGCTGCAATGAAGGCAATAATTCTGCATGTCGAGTACGTCACCTGAGGTCATGACAACCTCCGTCGTCTTCGGAAGTTCTGGTTTTTTGTCCAACGGCGTTTAAAACACATCGATGACGACGTTAGGCGCCGTATTAAACTAAACGAATAGGTCGCTATCGGCAGTAGAACTGAATACAGCCTACCACCGATTGTATAATACCCGTCGGTTATTACTTGAGATTTGAGGGGTACTCACACACGCGTCGGCCTGAAGATTGATTTTTCATAGGTTGTGCGCTACAAAGACATTCACAGGAAAAAAGGGTAGAGACATCTCTACCCCTTTTTCCTGTGAATGTCTTTTTAGCGCACAACCTATCAAAAATCAATATGTACCAACTAGCATGTCAAAAAGCCTTCCTGAAGATTGCTGCCAAGAAAACAGTTTGAGCTGGTCATACTGTATTAAGGCGAAAGCCTTTAATGGCTCATACTCGTGGCCACGACCCTGTCCGTCTGCCCGTTACGCGCTTCAGCGAGTCGATAAGAAAAAAAATTCTTTGTGCACGATGGGATTCGAGCCACCATTCATCCATTCCGGAGCCGAGCGTGCTAACGACTACGCTACTTCCTGCCAACGTACATATATAGGGCTCCTTGTCTAGGACGCTGGAGAGTGTTTGCGGAAAGGCGTCGAATCAGACGGATGCCTCCCAAACGCCCTGCAGTGCCTCCAGCATTTAAGATTCACGAACAATTGTGTACATAATCAACATCTTAACCACACATCAGTGACACAAGCAGCAACACCGCGCTAAAGGCTTTCACCTCACCGCACTTTAGGTTAACAAAGTGCCCCTCTGAATTTTTTCACTATATGCATTATAAAGTAAATTGAGTATTGCGTTCTTGTTATATGAAGCGCTTTTGAAACGTACCTGCAAGATATTTATACATTCGGATTTTTTTCTTTCTATTTGGTTAAACTTATGGCTTCCTCGCATTCGTCACATCGGACCAGTGAACAAATTTTATCAGAGCAAACTGCGAAATTCTTTAAATATTCACCATGCCCTGCACCTAGATGTCACCGAAAATCTTACGTGGTCGAAATAGATATGTATGCCATAATCAGCCTGTTAGAGTTGCCACTCTGCTAAGTGCTCTCTTCCGTGCATGCCAGTGGTTTCTGAGAGGTAAAAGTTTAGATAAAAAATATGAGCAGCACAGCCACGTAGCCAGGATTTTTTTTTTTCTGGGAGGGGCCCAAGGTAATTTCTGCTATATGACCGGGGCGTGGGGAGGCTGGCAGTTGGCTGAGCACTGCCAAGTGTAAAGGACACTTGAACTGTGACGCATGAGTCTGTGAACGCGGGGTGTCATAGCACTGAATATCCTACGCGCCTAAATGCCTTGCTTTCACCCTTGCCTGGAGGTTTTAACTTGACGCGGAAACATAGGCGTTGACAGCGCCATGAATGAGAAGGCAACGAATTTTGTTTCTGGACAGTGAATTAGAGCGGCTGGTTTTATTTCAGGTACCTGTTTTGCAAATACCGCCAAAATCATTTTTCATAAGGCTGAAGTCACTACCCGAATTACAGTGCTACACAAATCTTTGTTCGCTCAGAACGCCTTGGGCAAGCCTAACCGCCTTCATGCGCTGTCATACGCATTGTCGTCATAGAGACTAATACGTAGCCTTCGCTGCAGTGCAATTAAAGCTTGATTGCAGAAACTATGAAATGAGGTAGGTGTGGAGTTATATCACTTCGGCGGAGGCAGGCAGTGGTAGCACACCGGTGAAAAAGCGACCAAAAAGAGGTGAGATTAGGCAAGTATGACGCAACAAAACTTGAGGCCCATGAGTGCGGTACAAGGCAAACACATGCAAAACCACGTGAGCGTATAACGAAACGCGGCTTTTGTGGTTGCCTACGGGCCATTTCCCTTACTGTGGACAATCCGTTCTTCTTTCACGTAGCGCTTGCCGGTACCACGCTTCTTGTGCAAAATGTGAGCTTTTCTTAAGCGATATATCAAACATCAACCGCAGCGGGCATACTTTTTCCGGCAGGAAATCCTCCGTAACATTGATGGGTGTCAAGGAACGGGACACGATCTCTCAGTACTATTCACCGCGTGCTTAGAGGAGGTATTCAGGGAACTGAATTGAGAAGAATTTGGGATAAAAGCGAACGGAGAATACCCTAACAATCTTAGATTTGCTGATGACATTGCCTTGCTAAGGAACTCACGGGCCGAATTCCAAAGCATTATCCACGACTTAGACAAGCAAAACTGAACAGTGGGTCCAAACATTAATACGATAAAGTCTAAAGTAATGTTCAACAGTCTCGAAAGGGCACAACTGCTTACGATAGGTAGCGAAACATTGGAAGGGGTAAGGGGATACATCTTAGGACAGGTAGAGGCCGCAGATCCAGACCATGAAAGTGAAATAACTGGGAGAATAAGAATTGTGTGGAGTGCATTTGGCAGCCACTTTCAGATGAAGAACATAACTTTGCGAATGTCTCTCAGATGGAAAGTGTATAACAGTCGTATTTTACCGGTACTACCTTATGGGGCAGGAACATGGAGGATAAAAGGGTTAAACTTAGATTAAGGACAGCACAGTGAGCTATGCAAAGGAAGATTATAGGTCTAACGTCAAGAGACAAGGAGAGAGCAGTATAGGTCAGGAAACAAAGGCGAGTTAGCGATATCCTAGTCGAAATCAAGAGGAAATCGGCATGAGCAAGGCATGTAATACGAAGGCAAGAAATCAATGGCCATCATCATCATCAGCTTGACTACACACACTGCTTGGAAAAGGCCTCTCCCATGTCTCGCCTATTAACCCTGTCCTTTGCCAGCTGCGGCTACCCTAAGCCTGCAAACTTCCTAATCTCATCCGCCCACCTAATCTTCTGCCGCCCCTGCTACGCTTGCCTTCTCTTGAAATCCACTCCGTTACCCTTAAGGACCAGCGATTATCTTGCCTTCGCTGTACATGCCCTGCCCAAGCCAATTTCTTCCCCTTGATTTCGACTAGCTAGGATGTGATTAACCACTAAGCCATATGACATCCCATTTAATGTCCGCTAGTTCCTCGAACAGCACTGCTAGGGTTCACTAGATAAGGTTCTAGGGCTAAACGTTGCCAGGTTCAGATTCCAATGACGGCCTGTCCGGAGCCAGAAATTCTTAGCACCCTCCTCTGCGTCACAGGTCTGACCGCCGCCGTGGTCACTTGCTCCGCAGCCGCTGGGGACTGAGGGCCGATGGTTAATTGGTTTGTTCATGGAAGGTTGTGGCCAAGTACTACACCAGGGTGGCCCAATCCTGTTCTGGTGAGAGAGTGCGTTCTCGGTTCTGGTCATCGAGATCAGGCCGCACCCCAGGCCTGCTTATGCAATTCCATCGACAGGCGGAGTTTTTTTTTTTCAAACCCGATGGAGAATCACGGTTGAGAAATCGATGGTCCCTTAACGTAAAGGAATGGATTCAGAGCATGGGGCGTCAGAAGATCAGGTGGGTGGATGAGATAAAGCAGTTTTCGCGGGTAAGCTGGCCGCAGCTGGCACAGGACGGGGTTATTGGAAGGGATATGGGAGAGGCCTTTGTCCTGCAGTGGATGTAGTTAGGCTAATAATGATGACATTGGAAGCCAACCGTCGCTGCGCATGTTTCCGCGAACGCCGCCAGCTGCTTATCCACACTAGAGCAGCGACGGTTCCTCCGCCTATAGGTCGATCTCTCCGCCAATAATAAATTTTTCCCAGGCGAACGAAGCCGCCGTCCCTTGTCTTATTCAAAGACTCCCGCTTTCGCCTTTTGGCCGATGATAACGAAAAAGCTGGCACAGATTCAGCACGATTGCACACAGCTGAAAACATAGGAAATGCACCGCAGAATGATTTATCTGTATAACTTGGCAAAAATCTCAGAATGTGAACACAAGATAAATTGTGGAGGTAATACAATGCTCCTTTTTTCGTAAGGCAGTTCTGCGCATGCGCATCTCTCTCCTCCTGATACACTGATTAAAAATGAAACCGCCTGCTCCTACTGCGCATGCGCAGATCATGTTAGTCACAGGCGCATGCGACAGATGGCGGCAGCTGTCAAGCACAGGCACAAACACACTTGCCACTTCGCAGGCGCAGCTGGCTCCTCGTGAAACCAGATCACGCATGCGTCTCCCACGTGCGTTTGTCTTCAATAAGTAAAGGAGACGAATTTGCGCCAATCCCCAGAGGGCGCCACATGTTGTTGTTGTTGTTGTGGTGGTGGTGGTAGTGGTGGTGGTGGTAGTGGTAGTAGTAGTAGTAGTAGTGGTAGTAGTAGTGGTGGTGGTGATGGTGGTGGTGGCGGTGGTAGTAGTAGTAGTAGTAGTAGTAGTAGTAGTAGTAGTAGTGGCAGCGGCAGCAGTTTATTTATTAATTAAAAGCAAGAATAAGATTTTTCCAGCCCCGGCATCTGCCATCGATAATGAAGCATCTGAGCTGGGGCAGCAGAAATAAAAGTTAGCTGGCAGAATGGAGCAATGAAATGACAGATGTGAGGGGACAGGAAGAGAGGATAGGGGGAGAGGTAATATACACAAACTATTTACACAATAAGAAATGTGTACAGGTTGCAAAAAAGCCGAATTAAACTAAAAGCATCCAGGTCAACGCGGAGAAAGGCTACTCATCTCTGTTAACAAAGTACAACTTAATATCCTCAAGACTATATGAATATATGTCACTATAATTTTTGGTATTTATTAAGTATATGTAGTATTAAGAACTGCTGTGCTTGCTTGTCATAGTTAGTTCTAGTGCACGGAGGAGCCCATTTATTAGCGCCTGGCGTTGTGCTTTCCGGTTCAAACGTTAGTTTGGCAAGAGAACTGAGAAATTCCGAAACTATAGGTGGAGAGAACCGGAAAGGATACAGTAAATAGCAATAATAGAGGCGATCAACAGATGTCATTTTATATGGCAGGAAAAACATTCGTGTGTACTCAATGTAACCAGGTCTAGCAACAAGCGAATTGCTTTCTTTTGCAAAACTAATAATGTGTTGATGTTTGTTCTTGACGTTGTTGCCCGTGCCTGATGGCAGTAGTTCAAGGTTTATAATAGGGTTGGGGGGAGAGTAACAGTTTTAGGCAGGAAGAAAATTTTCCTGGACATCTTGATAGAAAACCAACTGATATTGATATACTTTTTTTCATAATGTAGTTTACGTGATTATTCCGACTCATACGTGCTTCGAAAACCACGCCAAGGAACGTGAAAGTTTCAACAGTTTCGATGTCATCATTACCGGGTAAGAGTGGAGTCCTAGTTCAACTGAAATATTAATTGGCCGAAAGAAAACCGCTTTAGATTTGTTGTTGTTTTCTGTCAAACCATTTTATTTAGGCCATTCATTCAGAGCATGTGAAGTGAGTCTTCTGAAGAAGTGCCAATCAGAAAAAGCTACTATCGTCGGCGTACAGGGTGTATTTTATGCCGTCTGCTGTATTGACTATTTCATTCATATAGACATTAAAAAGGGAGCGCCCAAGAAGACTGCTGTGAGGAAAGTCTGCCAAGACTTATAAGATTAGTGACAGGACTTGTCCAGTTCATCATCTGAAGGATCGTGCAATCAATTTGCGTTTCGAAGAAGCACGTAGCGCTTGAAATCGCGGGAAAAAATTGACGTTATTACTGGTGGCAAAATCTGTCTGCACAAAAACGGCGGACGACATGCTACCCCGCTCACTGTTTCGCGAAATATTATTTACTGCGCCCGCGATATGACTTAAATAATCATCATGTTGGCGCCCTGATAGATGCCCAATTCAACTGATACAAAGGAAGCACTGTTAGGTGCGTACTCAGAAAAATCTGTGGATTTGCTGTTACAAAATTGCACGAAAAAAAGAATTTGCTGGAAATAAACGCAGAAAACAAATAACTTACAGACAGCACTTGGCACGGAATTAACTCACCTAGTTACTTGTGACTGCTAGGTCAAACTTAACTAGTCCGAGCAGCGCCTCCTCTATTTTTACAATGCCTGCCGAATGCGGTCGATCCGACCGTCCAACACCCTCTCCTATCCTCCTTTCCTACTCTCCCCCGTCGGCTAGCCTTGGCGCCTGCTCTACATTTGTGAGGGAGAGTAACCATCTGAGTGGCGTCTGACGACAGAAAACGGACGAAGACAGTTTTTGAAACGTTGCCTCTTTCTTCGTGAGGCGGCGCTCTGCATCCCTTATAGTAATCAGGCTGCCTGTCAGGTAGGCGACCCGTCTCGAGGAGCGCGCGCCGCCGCCGCTAGATTGTGGCGACTTGTTCGAATCGTGTATCTATTTTAGCTGCAGTGCTGAAACATTGCGGAAGAAGTATTGAAACTTCTTGGCGGAAATGTGAAATCACAGGGCAAAGGTAGTTAGTAATAGGTTTGCTATATTGGTTTGTGTTTCAATCATGTTTAGTAACGAATATGAGAGAAGGAAAACAAACTTGTTAAATGCCGTAAATCCTCACGAGAAGGCATTTTTCTAAACTACCAAGTATAAACAGTTTCAAGCCGTCGCTCTAGTTTTCCCAGGGTAAGCTGTCATCGGCACGACGACATTATGTTTTTCTCTGTTCGGGCATCTGTCCGCAACAATTGTTTTAAGAAGTGAAACGCGCATTCTATTCTCAAATGCATCTCGCCGCAAGTGATGCCAAAGCACTTCCTGGCTGCCAGGTTACCGGCTTATCCTCAGTGTTATAATTATGCGATGATGAGATTTATTTGTCGTAGTATTCTGCTTAGCAGCGATTGCGTGTTTAACCCACGATCGTGGTGGCCTCATTTTGCTAAACAGTGAATGGAAAAACGCTCGTGTATTGACACTTAAGCACACGTTAATCTGGAGGCCTGCCTTATGACACGCCTCGAATACGGCATGCCCCAATTAATCAACCTAGTATCGCCTAAAATGTTTGAATAATGTTGTACACATGTAGTAAAGGCGTGCGTGCCATGGTGCTTCGGCAAATACAACACGCTGCTTCGACGAGAACACGACGCGCTACAGAAATTTTAATAGAGAAGGGCATTCTTGGCCAGCACCTCGCACTTCGTGTGATACTGTGCGAATTGTGAGTATTGTTGCTATAATAACATACGCGCGTCGTTGCTAAATAGTCGCTTATAAATTTTCACGAGAAATAAGATAGCATGCAGCAGTAGTGGATGTTTCATGCTTCAAAGGCGCGGTGCTTTCCGAAAAGATGTTTTTGCGTTGCTAATTTGAGCTCGTGTGCAGCGTATGCAGTGGCTCAGGTTTTCGCGTCCGTTGAGGTCAGTGCACTCGTCGGCCATGTAACAAAGCTCCTTAAGCATCAAAACAGGGGTTTGCTCTGTTTTCAAGAGTTCAGTTCTTCACCGTTGCCGCTTCCAAACAGTCGGCTGAATTCCTTGCAGAAAGGTCATGGAGATTTGTGGGTCTTCCCCTGAAGCACTGCTAGATCAAGATTCACAATGGCAAACGTACTGAACTTCCTACCACGTGGAAGTCTTGGTTAATTTCACCACGAACCAGCTATGGACGATGTGCCCTTTCGGGTATCTGCTCTTCTTCCTGCGCTATTAAATAAAATTTCTCGTCGGGTGTAAAAAACATATTGGCGACTTAGGGAGGCAAGAGGTGGGGGGGGGGCTTCGGAAAAACCAGCGCCTCCTCTATTTTTAGAAATAGAGGGCGCGCTCGGAAAAACAGTTAAGGGGTGCGTACGTAGGAAACTCACTTTCGGCGACTCACTGTACGGACGTTCTGCTCGGTGCTGACGGCAACAAACGGCTGAGAAAGCGATACAAAAATGAAAAAGCGCTGGTAGAAGAAGAGGCAAAAACCATGTCCGCTTCAGCACGTGGTCAGACGCAGCAGCGCCTCCTCTATTGTAAAAATAGAGGAGGCGCTGGACGCAGTCATCGTAACATCGATGAGTGAGCGTGACCAAAGCGAATTTTCATACCGACCGGTTCAGTAACTGCTCGAGATAACATACGTGTTCACGTCTTCAGCTTCAAAGCTTGGAAGCTAGCTTTTACCTCGTATTCCTTGCTTCTTTTCCTAAGGTGATACGGTGCAGTCTGCGGGATTCTATTTTTTGGTGCACGATGCGTTACTGCTGTGTGCCATCGTGCAGGTCGAGGACAGACAGCATCGATGCTAATGTCTCGTTTCACGAGATTCCCAGTGACGATGTGCTGCGTGCGTAATGGCTGAAAGTGATCGGACGCAAGGACTGGCCACCCAACTACGCGTCGTCTCGCTCCACCGTCTGCAGCAAGCATTTTCTACCTGAGGACTTCAGAGAGGGCTGCAAGAGGCGCCCACTGAAAAAAGGGTCGGTTCCGAGTATTCTCACCTCATGTGCCCCGCAAATGCATGCAGCGAGCTCATCTGGAAGCTGCAGTTATATTCCGGCTAAACGTCTGTCAGAGGCGGGACACGAACTCGACGAGGACGGCGTAGCAGTCAAACGCCTCGCATGGAAGAGCTCCAAACCACTTGAGATGAGCTCTCTGTTGATGCTGCGGGAAGCACGTTTGGTGGTCCTGTTACTTACATCACCGGTGACCATATGAATGTACCCAGCTCTGTCGCCTCTTCAGTACCATCCTTGCACATCTCACAGGATTTTACGTCGACGGCTGGAGGAGCGTCTACAGAGCGAGGAACAGTCAACGCTGTGACCGTAGTTACACCTTGCGCAGAAATGACCAGTTTGGCAAATGTATCTCGGCAACACAACCATGCACCCCCGAGCCCGTTGGTGGTTGGATCACCTTCTGTGAACACGCTTTTGAAACCTACCACTTCTATCATCCCTTCATCCCACCTGCATTCGATGTATACTGCAACAAACGCGCTTTCACTGCCTGGCAGTGGTCGGAGGGACGCCAACAGAGTGTCCGTGCGCCGAAACCTAACTTCATTACTGAAAAGAAGTTACAGCTGTCAGATGGACCCCATCAAAACAAGTTTCAGAATCGTGGTGGAACGCAGGAAATATAAACGTAAAGAAAGAGCCCTTCTACAAAAGATAAATACCCTTACGCAAACGATGGTACGTTACAAGGAACAGGTGCGCAAGTTGAAAGAAGATTCTGGAGTGAGCGCATTCTTGAGAATTGTAGAAGCTTCCATGGAAAACGATCTGCAAGCGTCATTTATGCACGATCTAGTGAAGAACTACGGACGAAAACGGCCGTCATGGTCGGAAGCGACAATCAGATATTCGACCATCCTCCGCAGCCTCTCTGCAAAGGCATGCGAATACCTGCGGTCAGAATGCCTCCTTCGTTTGCCTTGCCGCAGCACTTTACAAAAGTACCTTGGATTCACAGCCGGACAAGTCGGTTTCAGTACTGTCGTAAGCTGCAGGCTGGAGGCAGAATTGCTGACCCTAACTGCTCCTCAGGCAAGAGCATGCAGCTTAATAGTTGATGAAATGCGAATCAAGGAACGGCTGCTGTATCATAAGCAGCGTGACGCTTTTTTGGGAGAAGTCGACATGAGCCCAGAAAACAGCACTTGGTGGGCACCGAAAATGATGAACTTGCCAACAGTTTGCTATGTTTTTTGCTATGTGGTCTTAGCGCACGCTTTAAGATTCGTGTCGCCTATTTCTTCACGAAAGTTAGCACCGGGGTCCAGCTTGCTGAGAACATGACGTGCGTCATCAAGAAAACTGAAGAGATTGGTTTTGAGATCGTGCGCTTGGTGACAGACAACCATAAAAGCAATGTCGCTGCAATGGGCATCCTCTGCAAAGGGGCTGCCACGGCCATTGCTCCACACCCTTTGAACGAGTCCAGGCGCATTTTCCTTGCATTCGACCAGAGCCACATCATAAAGAATGTAAGGTCGCAGTTCCTGGCAAAGGATATGGGGGCAACAAACAGATTACAGCGACACCGCTGAAGAAGTTCTGCTAAATGCAGCGAGGCTCAACAGTGAAGCCGGTGAGGTTCCTCACGCGTCGCCACTTGTATCCGTCCAACATCGAGAAGATGAGCGTAAAGACTGCTGTACAGATTTTTCCCCTCCGGTTACAGCAGCCCTGGAATACATGAAAAGTCAGGCCGGACACACATGCGATGCGGAGTTTGTGTTAGTGGGCCCAACGGTAGAATTCATGCTGGTAATGTGCCGGTGGTTCGTCCTCATGAATGTTAGCAATACAACGCAACACATTCACAAGAACGACCCGGACAGCCGACCGTTCACCGACGCCGAGGACCCGAGACTAGAATGGCTCGAGCAGGAGTTCATTTCTTACCTGTCGAGGCTGAAAGAAGAAAGCAGCCAAGAGAGCTACCTCAGCAATGAGACACACCACGAACTCTTGCTCACCACCAAATCGAATGTGGAGTGCAGACGTTTTTTATTGAAGGACAAGGGCTTAAATTTGTGCTCACTCGAAAGCTTTCCAGTGATCCAATTGAGGCATTATTCAGATTTTTGCGAAGGTCCGCTGGTTGCAACGACACTATGGATGTGGCCAGTGTAATATCAGTACTGGAAAAGATGCTAAAAACAGGCATCGTGTCTTCCTCGATGTCAAGCAATGTGAACTGCTCTACATCATTCTGCAGTGTCACTGCCATTTCTGCTAAAGTGACCCCCAACAGTTGTTCGACAAAAGCTTTTTTCCCCTCTGCCGCCGAGGAAAAACTATTGCAACTGTGCATATCTCCAAGTCATCGCCTTCCGGATCCAGAGTTAGCTAGCATCTCGATGATTGACGGATACATCGTTCGAGTTATAATAGAAAACTGGAGCTGCGAACGCTGCATTCAACTTGTACAAAAGCCAGTCGGAGACTCGCCGATCGACTGCCTCATCAAATACCAAGATCGTGGAGGGCTGAAATACCCTACAAAGGAACTTGTTTCTGTGTTGATGGCGCTTAAGGCCTTTGTGGACGTTGTGCTGCAACTCAGAAAGGCCATTACCAAGCCACTCAGAATGAGCGTCGTACACGCCGTTAAAGTTTTGATGAAGGCTCCTGTGCTGGCGTGTGACAACGAAGGCCTTGCTCACAGAAGAATGTTTTTAGAGCTTTTGTGCACGAAGTTTATTAGGCCCCTCCTTAGCAACCATGCCCTTGATATGCCCAAAATATACGCGAAAAAGCCACTCTCACGCAAAGTGCTCAAACTGTGACTATAGGTGATGTTGAGGGTGCATGGATGTTGTTAAAGGTGGCATAACTTTTATTGCTGAGTCCGGCCAGCCATATATAAGAGCTAGATGAAGGAGCTAGCCCAGTACAGAGAGATAGCTGCGGCTCCATCCGGGCGTTAGGTGAGTTTTGTTTCGTTCGCTATTGCGATTCGCTCGCGTACGAGGTGCTTCGTCCTGCTCCCGTGTACGAAAGTGGTTGTCCTACACTGAAAATTTCGTTTGACTGTAAATGAAAGTTAATAGACAGGAATTCTGTAAGTGTAAATGGCTGTAGATGCAAACAGTTGTAATTTATATAGCATCAGACACATGCAAAGTTCTGTATGTGTTATTACTGCATATAGTTGTAAATATATGTAAATAAACGTACGTTAACACCACCTTCTTTTATACATTCTATGCCGTGAATTCTTCAGCTCCACATAGATAAGCTTAAAAACTCCCAGACTTCACACAAAACTGAAAGCAGCAGACGTAAGGAACATAATTAAATGGTGCCATTTTACTGCTGCTACGACGACAACAGTTTGTCAGCTTCGCGGACCACATCATTTACCCGCACAAAACAATTGTCTTTAACAATGCGGCCACGAAACGAAGTAAAGTAACAGCTTTCAACGCTTTATTCGTCTGCAACGGACAGCAAATATTCGGGGGGGGGGGGGGGGCACTTTGTTGACCGAAAGTGCGGTGAGGCGAAAACCTTTTGCGCGGTGTTGCTGCTTGTGTCGCTGATGTGTGGTGGAGATGTTGATTAAAGAGTGCGCAATTGTTTATAAATTTTCTAATATCTTTACTTGAATGTAACGTAATCAGCTGGGTGAGTGTCTGCTTCTAGGTCATATTTGGAGGTGGGGGGAAATTTTTGGAGTGGCCTAGACCAAATTTGCAGGTCACTATTGTGTTCGTCGTTGTGAAATTAGGTTGAAAATCGATTGTGGTCCAAATCTGTCGAATTCATATTTCGGGGGTGGGGAGGTCAAATTTGGAGGTCACCATCGTGTTGGCCGTAGTGACATTAGGTTGGACATAGATTTGGTCCAAATCGGCCCTGTAGTCATGAGCCTATAGTTGCTTTCGTATTAATAAGTGGCGCAAACACTCCAAGCAGCGCCTCAAATATGCCAGCCGCAATCGTCAAGTGATGAGCGGCGCGAACGCCTCAGCCCGCCTCTGCGAACAGCGAGCAAAGCTCCAGCCACTGGCGCTGGAAGAAGCGCCGCGCCGCGGATGAAACGAGAGCTACACAAGAAAGGGTACGAAGCCACAATCTGACAGACGCATGGGGTAGGAGAGGGGCAGAGCGATAACGCGCGCCTATACGTAAGCATGACGCAAGCAGTCCAACCATCTGGGTAGCGCCGCAGCGCGGCAACTAACTGAAGTGAGGCGTACCGGCGGCTCCCATTGCGAAGCGGGCGATTCGGCTGGCATTGTAAAAATAGAGGAGGCGCTGGTCCGAGTTAGTAGCGGTTATTGCATTTCCTGAAGCGGCAGAATACATCCGAGCAGTAGAAAGAGCGGTCTTTCGCCCTCTTTTCAGGCTGTCCCATTGAGCTGCGCAGATGGTCTGATCTGGTCACGGACCAAACTGCAGCCCCAGGAGTTACCTAAAATTGCTAATGCTAATGGCGTAAACGGAGTTCTAAATCCCTTCTACCGAGAGCAATATGAGGAGCAAGCCAGACCAGTGCAGAGGGTCTCCTGACCTCCTCTCTGCACCCAGCCTGCTGCTCCTTTCCGTGCGGCTGCACTAGCGAGATCATCGGGAGCAGGACCGAAAGTAACCAAGAGACTCAGGCAAGGTTAATACCGCGCATAACTTGACCAAGAGAAAAATGAATTGCGGCATTTAAAAGCGCATTTTATACTTACCTGGAAGACTGGAACAATGTTCTCATCCACATCGTCTTGACATGTGACCGCTCTGGTTCAAAATTTGACACTGAGGAAGACCACACCCTGTCACCTAAGACCGCTATTCCTGCCAGCAGCAGCCCTGATATATCGCTCCGAAGCAATGGGCTTGACATGTATGTCGCACGTACATAAATACATAACCCTTTTCAATTTTTCTTAATGGAGAACGAGGGAGAGAGGGGGAAACTTTGTTACGGACTCTTGCCGTCGAGGCTGATCTTATTCCCAATCTTAATGCTGGCGGTGATGTCACGCCCGCGGCGGAAACGAACCCGAGCACTTCACGTAAACAACGATAGACATGAAACTGCAAAGAACAAATACCCATTTAATAAAATATAGTCTCTAATTTGAATATGAGTACAGTACTTTGTGTTGATTTGTCTTGAAACTATCTTTAATAAGCTAATTTAGTTTAAAAAAGGGGTCGCATTTTTTTTTCAATTTTTTTCACCAACTTACCAAAGAAAACTGGTAAAATTTAACATTGTTACCTATTATGTTACATTTGTCACTTTAGGCGTTTGTACAAATCACATTTTTTTTTGTGCCTACTATGAGGAATTTGGGTGTCTTTTACTAGTTTCGCAACATGAACACAATTCTCATCAGCTCAAAACTAACAGGCTTCGCATTGCCGCAGGTTGTGTCCTTAGAACTACGGCAGTGTTCGCAAAGCTAGTCGCTTAGGGGGTACAGAGGCGGTCGCCTGCTTCCCCCCCCCCTCCCTTCTCCCCCGTTCCTTGGGAACGACGCAGTTCTTGACCCTTGATTTCTCGGTCGGCGCCGGCGGCAGCCATCATCCCTGCGGTCCCCGTGTTCACTCGGGGCCCTTCCATGTGGCGTCAAGGCTTCCGCTCGCGTGGGGAGGGGAGGAGTGCTTCCGGGCTGTTCCCGACCTTGTGCACCCCTGGGTCCGAGTCACGCAGCGACGTCGGCGCCCCGCGCGGCGAGCCTCCCGAGACCTTGTGTGCCCATTGCTCCGGAATCCGGCCGCGTTGCGTCATGAGGCGCAGCTGGGGAAGGGGACGCCCGACCAATGGACGTTCTTTTCTCGCTCGTGCGGCAAAAAGAAGCGAGATGGGATGACGGCTGTCTAAAAATGCGCTTCGCCTCCAAGAACCAAACAGCGTGAAATATTACCCCCGGACACCAATGAGCGAGCGCCGGCGGGGACATTAGGACGTTGCTGTAATCTTGCGCCACTGCGTGGGGTAACGTTTTGGTACTCTCTTGCGGTTTGGACAAGGCCTGTTATGTACTCCTTTGCCGTCAAGTCGCAGTGCGTGACAGCGAGGCTTGGCTCGTTCGTACGTGCGCACTTTTTCCTCACCTGGTGATGGCCGGCGCGGTGTCGAGTTATCTCAGAACAAAGTACAAGGGATCCAGACATGGCTTTGCGAGGTTTCGCGCTAAATCAAGAGTGACTCGAAATTTCGAAATTTATTGCCCTGACCACCAGTACACGTTCACTCAATGCATTATTTGCTCGGCTAACTTTCACGGGAACAAGATATTTGTACGTCAAGCGACTGGGTACAGAGTGCCACGAGCCGCGGTTGTGTACGTGCGCAGGATGTCACTCCTCATGTCAGCTGCGAAATACATATGAGAGGGTGCCTAGTGCCCGAACAACTGCTAAGTGGTAGCACGCTATAGCCGCGCGCAGAAAACATGAACCAGACCGGTCCACGTAAGCGCGCTAGTCGATGCACTGATTTGAGCTCTTTGATAACCTTACGATTAGGCGATTTCGTTTTCAGTCCCCACCTAACGCTTGGTATCAGGGTTTTTAAAAGGACAGCAGCTTAACAGCAGGCAAAATAATAATAAAAAGTTTAACTGAAATCTGACCGCGACTACCGTACCATTTTTCCAGTGTCAAAATCTCGAAGTTTCCTTGTGACTTGTGACTGAAGACTGATATGGCTATTACTAACCGACGGCTACAAATCTCCAATTGTAAAAAGGTGCTTATCGGCAAAAATTAAAAAGTAGACTATTAGAATTTAGTTCATCACTTTACTAATTAATAAGATTTGCTTGTTTTCTGACGTCCACCAACACTGGTATTACTATGCCGCAAAAAGATTCTCTCTACCTCACAAACCCTGTTTTTAAAAATTAGCTATTGGAAAATGAGCCTACAAACTATGGCTGGGCACACCACGAAAACGAAGCGCACATTAATGGGCACGTACAGATGGCCACAAAAATGTTTGGAACATGGAAACCATGAAAAAAAAAGCTGAATTTCCGCTCAGCCTGGAGGCGCAGCTGCGCAGCCTGACATTCAGAGTTGTGGGGCTCACGGCATGCAGGCAAGTGCGGAGCACACCCTTCAGTTCCTGGCTGGGTGCTTAGGGTGCGCAACAATTGGGCGTTGGTGCGAATTCCAGGTTTCCAAAAAGTGTTTTGAAGGCATCTCTGCTTATCCTATAAAGCCGTGGCAACGGCTCACGCGATTTCGCCGGAAATTTCCTCCGAATGTCTTTACGCTAAACAAGGACGCTTCTGAAAAGCATTGGTCGATTGCACAGTGCCTTTCCCTCTCACTTCTTTTTTTTCCCCTGAGCTTTGAGAGGAGGCTAAAAGACACATGGTGTGGCCCGGTAAAGCGCGTGTAAATCTTGCGTATTTCTGTGTACCCTGCGACACTGCTTTGCTTGTTTTTTTGCATGTCTTTCTAACTCATGCACGTGAACTCTTCTTTTGCTTGTCAAAAAATAATGCCGCCTAGGGAGATATTTCTTTTCTCATTTGTTCAGTGTAAGCCCCGCCGACATTAGATAAGCCACAAATGTGTCCAGAGATCTAACGAAGTACAGTAATCGTTCCGGAACGGTGTTCTAGGGGCCCTTCAATTATGCACCTTGTCATGGAGCTCGCAGGTAGTTGAGAACTTCGGTAAGGTTAGGTTATGGAGAAAGACAAAATGCAGTGCCTGGCTCACTCCTGGGTGGACACCTCAATCGCGCCTATTAGGAGCTCACAAAAAAAGGGAGCGCGCGCCATGACGAGAGATGAGCAGCGACGGGCTTTGCCGCATCAACACCCGCATTGAGGCGTTGCCGACTGTCCTGAGAGTGAAGATTGGTTACCGGGAAATGAAATGCGCAGTAACTTCCTCATTATTCAGTGGACACCTCATCTGCGCCGTAAGGAAGGGGGACAGGTGAGAGTGAAGAAAGAAAGAGAGGAAGAGGTGCCGTAGTGGAGGGCTTCGGGTAATTTCGACCAGCTGGGGGCCTTTAACGCGTAGTGGCGTCGCACAGCACACATTAGCCTTTCGCGTTTTGCACACATGAAACCGCAGGGTAGCCCACCATGCAGGAGAGCACCGCTGCAAAATACGCCCATAATTCGTTAAGTTGACTCTTTCACATTGTTCGTTGCCCTAATAGTGGCTTGGACGGCCACCAGTAAAACGAGAAAGATGTACTGCAGCTGTAAACCAATAAAAGTTGTCGCTTTACCTCCAAGTAACTGTTTATACAAAAAACGTCTCATAAAAACAATCACGAAGCACAAGCCTCCGACCATAATAAATGTGCTTTTATAATTTTGTGTTACTGTTTCGCAGGTGCACGTGGTGTTGCCATGGGAGCCACGCTGACATATTTTCCGCTTCTTAGAACATGCGATTAATTCGCAGTTTCGCCGGGGGTGTAATATAACAGGGCGCGCAGAATTTAGGCGAATGCATTTTAATATTTATAAAAATGGTCCATTTAGGGCGCCCGACATGTCGGAAGTCGGCGAATTAGTAACCACAGTCCGTTATCGTATATTCACTCGTCGCCTCGAATCTTCAGGTCATTCTTTCTGTAGCATGCGCGAGTACTAAACTAACTGTTCTCTTGAAGTGTGTTGCATGCCAGACACAATTGATGGTATGTGTCATTCACAGGAGAGAGAAGTGCAAAATGTAGACAAGCACAGGTGAAAACAAAACAGGGGGCAAATGGCTTCTTTTGTAGGCATTTGTGCTTGACCGCCTTTTGCGCTTATCAATGCTACTAGTGAAGGGTTCCAGCTAGACGACGCGCCGCGGTGGTTCAGTGGTAAAAGCGCTCGGCTACTGAGCCGAAGTACCCAGGTTTGAACCCGGCTGTGGCGGCTGCGTTTCGATGAAGGCGGAACTCAAAAGGCGGCCGTAGGCTATGCGATGTCAGTGCACGTCAAAGATCCAGAAGTGGTCGAAATGATTACGGAGCTCTCCACTGCGACACCTCTTTCTCACTTTCTCCTTTCGCTCCCACCTTCCTCCTTTCCTTCATGGTGCGGTTGAGGTGTCCACTGAAAAGTGAGAAATTTACTCCACCATTTTCTTTCCTCAAAACCACTAGTTTTAGTTCAACTTTTCTAACTAGCTGAGCTCCGTACCATGCTAAGGTATATCGACCTTCATGCATGTCAAAGTATTTGTCAATGTAATCTAAGAGGGCGAAAGAATTGTGTTAGCTCGGTTTCGCATCAGAAAAAAAAAATGGAGGGGAAGAGAGAGGTTTTTTTTTCATATGCCTGTGCATACGGAACAAATTTATAGAAAATTGCAATTTCGGCTCTTCAACAATTAAATTCCCTTTCTCTTAATACGAGCGACATTCAAAATCTCCGCTGCAGTTAGCTTTCGCGGTTATGTTTGTTCGCTACTTTGAGAAAATCTTGATTTTTTGTTGTTGTGGTTGTTTTGGCTGCAAGGGAGATTGCAGATTTTGCCAACAACGTTATTTACAGACTTCTGAGGTCGAAATTTCACTGGATGTTTCGGTGAAGAAGACAATTGCGCTTTTCGTGGTTCGGTCCCATCAACGTTAAGTGCAGTATTTATTTCGTCTGGGGTCTCACACTGCCGAGGAAGGCGCCGTGCATCTTTTATTTTTTGTTAAAAAATGGGGTTTAGCATGATCTTATGTAAAATTCCTCGCTGAATCCTCCCCTTCATGCAACTTAGGAATAAACAATGTAGCGTCAAATGAAATGCAAGGGAACTGAAAATTGACCACAAAAACGCAGGGATATTAGCTGCTTGATAGAACATTCAGACCGAATTTCTTATCACTTATAAAGAGCTGTTATTGTTCCTCCGAAGTGAAAATTAACTCTGCCAGTGTTGAGTTTCTCTCAGCCAAGGTGTCGCTATGCTCCGCGCAATTCAACTGTTTTCCTTTTTTTTAAATGCTGGCAGAACAAGTGAATGTAATCAAAAATGCTAACAGTTTAATTAAGAGGTACTTGAGCTTCCACTAGAGCGAAAGCCTATATATTCTCTGATAATATTCAGCCCGGTCAAGTCCCCTGTGAATGTGTTTTATGGCGCAATGGACCGCAGCGTCGGTGACTACGGCTACGACATTAAATGCTACAGCTTAAGGGAGACTTCAGCTATTAATACAAAAAATCCGTTGACATTACAATCTTCCAATAATAATTACTTGAGTGCGTTCAATGAACGCTGCGGAGTTAATGCGAAGCAGTGACAAAAAAGCACGACAAAGGCAACGATTGCAAGACTTCACCGTATGAGACGCGCGTCTTGAGTGCAACAGTACTTCACCTACCACGGGACACCGCCGCCACGTCTCCAGGGAGGCCGAGCAGGACGCTGACGCAGCGTCGGCCGAGAGTTCCAAGGCACGCAGGGAGCAGACAGTACTCAACGCGCGCTTGCCGCGTTCGCCCTGCTGACAGCACGAACTTTGTCAGCAATGCGAAAATGTATGACACGCACAACCTACCTCGTATGCAAACGCTAGCAAAAAAACCAAGGATTGGAGGAAACACGTAAGATCCGCATTAAGGGTATGACGCGATAGCGTAATGGGCTAATTCCGATATATGCGGAATTGGTCGTTCCCTAGTTCATATGCATAAATCGCTGGCAGTCCTCATACTACTCCTGGCGCAGCAGTGGTGCAGCGGCTAAGCGATGCGCCATTGCCCGGCGATGGCTGGTGCTGCCACCGATGAGCCTTGTTCGGCCCAGGTTGCTCTTCCCGAGCGACCAATCAAAACTGCCGCCTGCCACGGTGGGCAGGTTGTGATGACGTCGCAAGGTCACGGGACCTAGGTGCCCCCTGCCTCTTTGGTTGCTCTCTCGGGAACCCTTCTACCAGAGCCATGCCCATGATTTTTTTGCTCACAACGCCGACGCCGGATTTTCTGCGTAACGGGGCCTTTAACGCTATCGCGTAAATTCCACGACAACGCTGCCCTCCCGCACGCAGGGAGGTTTCTCGACATTTTCAGGCAAATTGCGCCTTAAAGCTAAGATAGGCGGGTGCTGAAATATTTGTGATACCAACAAAAATATAGGGCTTTGTTTTCAGTTAAAAAATGATATTGCCGTGTCTATTTCTTGCGCTTTTTGTGTGACATCTGATAGTTCTGCAGTGATTACTTTTCTCTTGATTTTTCTTTATACACAGTATGTCATTACCTCACTGGGGGTCCCTGCAATCGCATGTTTCAAACTGATGCCGTTGGCATTAAGTTTTGTCGCGCGTTTAGCTCCATCTTTTCATACCATCTGCATGGAACTTCGACCATGGTGCAACTCTGCTGCTCTAGGGAGCATATACACTAGATGCGACACTAGAGCCGATCCATGGTCTGCACTAGTCGGCTCTAGAGAGATTTTACTGGCCGCCTGAGGAAGAAAGATGCGCGTGACCGTCCGCACTTTAGCTCTCCTAAACATCGAAGTTATGAGGGAAATCCGACACTATTGTATGCAGTAGCCATTCTCGGCGCAGTAGCTATAGCGTTTGTTCTCTCAATCCGTCCATTTTCTTGCTGTCGAAGTAGATTTATTCTGAAAAAATAGATACTGTTCTAGTGACTGAGACACCTTTTTTAGTAACGCGCTAGTTTTATGTATAACTCTCTTAACTAGTTATCATCCCAGCGCTCGCCTTGTGCATAGGTTATGCCGTCTGTTATAAGCGCCAGAAGTCACTAACCCTTTCATTTAGAAGCTTATAGTGAAAACTTGTCATAGAACTGCGTGTTCTAGTTACAAAGACAGAAAAAGAACATGCAGAAGCCATCGAAGACGATTATCTAAGTAAACAAGTAGCTTCCTTAGCAGATGAATTATCTGTGAATGTCCGTGAACTACTGAAATCCATCTCATGCACCAGCAAGCAAGGATACATGCATGACTTTGGTGTGTGATATTTTTGGACAAGTAAAGGCTAGAATTCTGCGAGGCAATCAGTAATGTCACACTAATTTTCTGTAGACGATCTTCTCTTTGTTCAGCTCTCTGCTCAGCGTAGCGTTGCCTTTCTTTCTCGGCGTGCATATGGCAGCGTTTTCGGAATTTTTTTTTTGGCTAAGGGCACGCTTTGGGGGGGGGGGGGAATTTTCTAGAAATTTTGACTTACCGTATTTACTCGAATCTAGGCCGGCCACGATTCTAAGCCGAGACCCGAAAGTTGAAGGCCACAGAAAAAAAAAACTTACCTCGATTGTAGGCCGGCCGAAAAAACAACACTGTTTATACCTCATTATCACAATTATTTTTATGACGCGACACGACTGTTCTTACGTCGCCGCGCACGTGAAAGTGCGTGGCGCGAAACGACTGCACCATGTGTCTGCGCATAGGCGGCTTGGTGTAGAGAGAGGAACTCGAGTGAGACACAGCGGGAAGCATCGTGCCTGCATGCTCTGCCGAAGCGTGATTGATGGCCCCGAGAGGGACCGTTGAAAAAAAAAAAGCTGCCAAAGGAGCTTTGAGAGAAGAGGAGGAGGAGAGGCGGCGTTGGGCGAGGAGACATATGCAACGCCAGCCCGGGATCAGCCCCCGCTCATTCGTCATCATCATCGCTGACTTCTTTATCGCTGGCCTCCTCGAACAGTGCACTATCTTCACTGCCATCAAGTGCATTAGAGATGCAGCACTTGCGGAATGAGCGTGCAACCAAGCTTTCTGGGATGTCATCCCAGGCTGCAGCTATCCAAGTGGCTACAACTCCCAGTGAGGCGCGCTTTATTCGGCCTGTTGGTGTAAGCTCGCGCCGCTCTTCACTAAGCCAGTCCACGTAGTACTTGCGCAGCCGGAGGCTGAAGCCAAAGCGCTTCATGAACTTCTGCAACCAGCCCCGGCTGGCTTTGAACAGTTCCCGGGGGACGCCTCGCTCTCTCGCCAGCTCTCTTGCTTTGGCTTGCAGCACTTCCGTGGTCACTGGAAGTGCCGCTGACCTCTGCGTCTCCACAAACTCGGCCAGAGCTACCTCCACTTCTGGATGGCGGCCTTTCTTGGGGCCCGTGAAAGCCGTTCTCGTTGCCGCGCAAGCAAAAATTTCGTTACGCTGCCCCCTCCAACGGCGAACATTCTTCTCATCCACGCCGAAGTCCCGCCCGGCTTGAAGATTTGACGACTGCTCTGCAGCGACTATAACTTTCCGCTTGAAGGCGGCACTATAATGGCACCGCCTGTTTGGTGCCATGGTGTTGGTGATAAAAACTACGCACGAAAACTTCACTGCTGCGAATGTGCTCACGCCACCGCACGAGAACAGAACAACGCCAAAATAGCAACGGCTACGGATAGCAACGGCTACAGTGCTGTCTTTCGTTGGCGTTTTGTGGGGGCGCCACCTGCGTGCTACATTTATTCGTATTTTACGAATACGAAACCTCGAAACGAAATCCTCGAATCTAAGCCGACATAAGAGTTCTACATCTCGTTTTTTTGAAAAAACTGTCGGCCTAGATTCGAATAAATACGGTATTAGGGGGGGGGGGGGGGGGGGGACACCGATGCAACATTCCTTCCTGGCATGAAGCGAACACTGCCTATGCTGTACACCGGATGCGAGATGTCGCACAGTCATTCCTTGTCACTCACCGCTAAATCACGGGACCTCGCTCATTCCACGGACTGTGCCCGCTGCGAGGCCCTTTCCCCTCAGCGCTTTCCCGTGCGTCTTGGTGACGTCATTCGGTGAAATCAACCAAAGTGCCATTTTAGCTAAAGATAGCTACTCGCTCTAAAACATCATTGTAAGAATGTGCACTTGGGCACATTCTTACCGCACAGAACGAGAGGAAGGTGAGCCACTGGGCTTTGGGCTGCAGTCCAATGCTGAAATTAGCGCATGTGTCGGCTTCTCTGTAATGCATGTTCACTTTGGAGCCGCGTGATTGCTGGCGGCGCATGGAAGGCAAACGCGGAGCTCTGGCTCGTGTCCTAGTCGACGCTAGTTCCCGCGCCGCTCGTAACGCAATTCGCAGAGCGGCGACACATGATCCCGATGACGTCAAATGTTAAAATGATTGCGGCGCAGCCGACTTCACTTGTCCGGCGATACTTCGCATGCGCCACGTGCGTGTACCTGGCGCCATCTGGCCGTGCGCTCCGCTACTGGCGCTGTCACTGCACGGCCGGTCTCCAGGGGAGGCGCTGGCGGCGAGCGGTACTACGGCGGTACGCGGCAGTATGCACTATGCTGAATGTCTCCATTTAGCATAGCGTGTACTGGGTTACCGTTACTGGAGTGCCGGGGACACAAATGCCCTTGTGCGATATTTAGCGCAGGCGACGACTGTACCGAGACGCACTTTTTACTGTGATACAGTAAGGGCCGAGGCCTCACTCCTTGGCTGGAGTAGAAATTTGAAATTCGCAGGATGCTGTTCGGAGAACTTAGATGAACGTTCAAAGTACTGCATTGCGGTCCCGAGCTCATGCCTTTATGAATCAAAACGCTGAGCAGATCACAGCGGTATTCCGGATGAGTTATATGACAGTCGAGTTTTCGGCTTAGTGTTTTTCTCCGAAAAAATGAATCACTTTTGCATTAGTGGCTGTGAATTAAAACTGTACAAGGAAAATGCGTTTCTGGTCCATTGTAGCTTGCGGGCTGAGAAAGAGCAACTACCGAGGACCGCCGGCGATGCCCTAATGGTGGCTCCTGTGGTGTCTTGTCTCGCTTCGTCCCCGTCTTTATTCGCGCTGTATCGCATTATGGAGCGGCTTTCCCGGAGAATAATTTTCCAAGCTTTTCGGAAAATAAGACTTGCGTTAACCATCGCGCAACTCAGCTTCCTGCCGGAGCATGTACAGGAACGCTGGTCGGCAATAAATCAAGGAACTTTAGTCGACACTAGGGTGCCTCGATGTGCGCCCGGAGAGCGGGCAAGCATCGAGGCACCCTAGTCGACACCACTAAGTAGCGCCACCTGTCGGCCGCCGGCACCGAGCACTGAGCACCGCGAAACTCGCCAAGATATTTCAACTTTATTTCTCATAAAACGTTAGAGTGCGATGATATGCTGTGAGGACACGTTGATAGTGATGGCCTACTCTTCCTACGCCGTGTAAGAACTTTTAAACTAGTTCCTGTACTCGCACTGCCGAGTTATGGATGGGTGTACTGTACATTCGATATTTCCGATGTGGTGGGCCATGCTCAGCGTCCTGCGGCAACCAAGCAAACTGAAAGCATTTGTCGGGTGCTTCTGCGATTGAAATAATTGTTGGTCATACCGCTAACTGTATCCCTGGCATCGTGTCAGACTGCCTGATACCACCACTGTTGCCACCTGTTAGTTTGCTTAGATGTGTAAAGCTGTCCACTGATTTGGCGCTCAGTTTTCTAGGCGGGAATGGTTTCAGTTTTCTAGGCGGGAATGGTTTGAGCACGACCGGCTTTATTACTTGGCGACCTGTTCACCGGCGCCGCCTCCGTAGCCCCCGATTTGTTAGTTCGCTCGACCGCCGCTTCTCTCCGTGGCGCCACAACTTACCCCCATGCCGAGTGCGGGCTGGCGTAGCGGTAGCAGTCGCGGCTTCTTCGTTGCGTTTTTGTGCGCGTCTGCACACCGTGTTTCCGGCTGTTCTGCCTGCTTCCAGCATATGTGCTAAGAATTTAATTACATCTGACAACCTTTAACTTTCGTAGGCCGTGAAAATCATCGCCCGCGATGGTTTATTGCTGCATTCCGCTCTGTAAATCAAGCGGGCACCAGCCTCTCAGTCTACTAGTTACTACTGCCATCATAGCAGGCATGGACCGGGGAGGGCTGTCGTACCCTAACTTGGCTTTCGTAGGGTTTGTCAGCCGCCTGGAAGGCGCTGCATCAAGTGTGGCTCCTGTGCTTGTTAAGGGGCCAATGCCGCTTAAGAAGTTTGCAGATCTATAGTGCTAGCTGCCATCACTTGCAAAAAAATCCGCTGTTTGTGTGCTCGAAGGACACCACAGAGCCTCACAGAAGGGCCTTGCTAAACGTGATTGTCCACAAGTTTATGAGGCCATTTTTGTACAATTTTGCCTCTGATCTGACAGAAGAGCACGCCAAACGAAAAATGATAAATTCCAACCCAAAATCACGGAAAGTCCTAAATGTGTAAGGATCTGGCTGGCATCAAATAAAGTTCTGGCCAAGACCGGCTTTTGTGTCTGGCAAACAAGCTTTTCGGCTCTGGTTTTATTTATTTTTCATGTAGAGTGCGTCTTGAAATGAATAACAATCGGGTTAACGCTTTTAAAAACAAGTGAGTATATACGAAGTGTCCATAGCGCGCTTTTTATCGACAATTGGCGGAAAAGCAACGCGACTTCGCCCTGGGATGCTGCTAGGCACAGAGCAGAAGCAATCGTGTTGAAATTGTGCAGCTGTGCGCGCAAAAAAAAAAACGCCGCTCGAGTGGCACCAGAGCCGCGCCCACCAGCACAACCGCTCTTTGAGCTTGTTTTAACTGCAAAACTGCTGCTCTGAAAAAAAAAAATATCACCGCTAGCAGCCTCTAGTCGGGTACAGCGTTTTGTGACTATGCAGGGGAAGCTACGAGCGCGAGACGCCGGCTTCTGCGCTGTTATCATGCGCTCACGAGCCAAAGACGCAGGCGTACGTGTTAGCTGACAGCTCGCGCTCGTAACTACCATTGTATACAGAAAGCTGTCCACGATTATTGCATTTGATGAATATAAACACGTATTTGCAGTGCGTGCTTAAAAAAACGACGCGGTTTAACTCGGCCTACCGTCCACATGCCCTGCAGCGCAAGCGTACTGAAGCTAGCACAAGCATACGGCGGGCGCTTGCGAAGTGATGGTAACTTGTGGCGCCACCTGTTGCGGGGCGCCGTCCCTCCTGAAGAGTCACGTGATATTTACCCGGTCACGCGCCGCCGTAGGAGCCGGCGTAGTGAGCAGGTCGCCAAGTAATAAAGCCGGTCGTGGGTTTGAGTAAGAAACACATAGTTCGTTTTATTTTGTTGTTTTTAAATGACACTTTCGATTCTTGTCCAAGGTGCACGATGGCCTTGTGGTAAAACATCCGCCTCGTATTTGGGAGCTTCTGAGCTCGATCAATAAACTTGACGGGTTTACTACTTGACCTGGCCCTAGGTTTCTCCAAGAGATCGGGCGATCTAGTCGTCAGGCTGGTTCGAGCAGTTTTTGTCTCCGCCGTCCTGTCAAAAATTGGCAAATAAATGAAGAATTTTACTGAACAGTTAAACTGCATTGAAGTTGAAGTTGAAAGTTTATTAATGAATCCAAAGTTACAAGCGTATACAGCGAGAGGTCCCATGTTACAAGACCGCGGGTGGGACCTCCTATGACAATAAATTTCAATAAGCAACAAAACAGGAAATACACAACACATTAATTAGCTACACAGAGAATGAATCGATAGTCAAATATGAGTTACCGAATATTTAAATACAAGCAATATAGTGCAGGAGAATATACAGTAACACTCATAGATGCCGCGATACATAGGATCAATAACACAAAAAAAATACACATTAAGAAGGAAAAGTTTTAATTGGACCTTGAACAACGAGAGCGTATTAGTTTGTTTGAGGTCTAAGTTCAAAGAATTCCAATTAAAAATTTAGAATTAATAGCTGTAAATGGTGCCTCCCATTGGCTGTGAATCACGGAGCCCTCTGCAGCATACTTGCACGGCGCCTTGCTCACCATGCGGTGGCGTGGTTGGACCTGTATGGCCTGACCGTCTCTGGCGTTGCTGGGCAACTCCAAGACTACTGCGTCGACCTCGGCGGGGACGTTGAGTGCGGAACCCTTGACACCGCATTAGGCCGTAGCCCCCGTCAGCCCCAGCTGCTGCATAAACAGCTAGCGTTGCTGTGTCAGTTCAAGCCTCCTCTCCGTTCACGCGCTTCGGCATCACTAGGGGAGACGTGCTGCCGTCGTAACTCCTGCGTGTCGAGCGAGTACATACGTATCGGCTGTCAACGCATGTCAAACAATTTTGTTTCGATTTCATCAAGCGGACGCAAATCTCGTCGCGAAAACGGGGGGCGTAATTGTCAGAATATATCGGACATTTACTAGTGTTCTTCTCGCGAACTCATTGTTTGTCGTGTAGTGATTTCATATTAACGTTTAAACCAATGTATGTGACTGCGTCGTGGTAGCCCTGTTCGAATTAATATACAACAGGCCCTTGGCGGCATTTCTAGGTGATTGCAGGGAGGAGGGTGAGAAAAGGGGGAGGGGTGAACTGCTGCGTCTGGTGTCCAATTTTAAGCAATTTAACCATTAAATTAGCCGAAATTGTGCCAAGCTGCGTCGAAAGCCATATGCTGCCAACACGATTTTGGCGCAGTATTTTCGGCTTTCTCTGTCTCGTAGTGGTGGGCGTGTGTTCGAAGTTTCGAGTAGCTTGATAACTGTGCTTGCTGCTCGATTCGATCGCGCACAGCGTTTTTATTATTCCAAGTATTCGATGCCTCTGAATGTACGGAAATTGATTTTTTTTTTATCTTTTTGAAGTCGCCTTCCAATAATCGCGGTGTTTCTTAACAACGGTTACTAGTTACAGCATCGACGTGCCTTTCAGGTCATTTAACTTGCTCGGTCCCCGTAGAATCGAATGCCAGCACGCGGGAAAAGCACACGCGCCGCAGTAGAGAGTTTCAGCACAGCCGGGAACCTGTATGGAGATTGCGTCTTTCAAATCGTTGCACACTAGTAATGCTGTAGAAGGAATTATCGGGGTTGAAACACTGATTATACACCTCTTGAGCTTACAACTCTGAGGCAGTACATGCAGCTTTGATCGCACGGTTCGAGCACTGCGGTATAGACAGAAATGTGGTTGCTTCGGTTTTCTGCCCAGATTATGTGCTTTACGGCGCACGTGGATATTATGTTACCCTGTTGCCGGGGCTATGGGAAAGAAGTAATCTGAAACTCAATAACACGTCAGACGCGCTGCTCGACTAAATGAGTGAACAGAACTTAGGCACCGTTCGCCAGAAACATTTGTCGGATGGTATCGAGGGCAGCCACGTGGCGGCGATACCATACGTGAAACTTGGGAATACTGGGAGTTTAAACTGGGGAGTTTTCCCTCAGTTAAATGTGGCGCTTGTGGTTGTACCTGCCTTCGCTAGATGTAGAAGCACAGCGGAACACCAGAACACGGAGTGGGTCGTTGTTCTTGCTAGCGTCGAAAGATAGTGCCGGTAGCCTTCGATTCCTTTTGTTTGTCGTCTTCGGGGAAGTTCTTCATAGTGTTCGCATAAGTGCTCGCGTCTGCTGAGGCGTGCTTCATCGTGCATGGTCACTGACCCTGCGCTCTCTGGCCCCTCCCCCGACGACCACCGTGCAGGCCGCGCCTTCGATATCACCTACGTGCGGCTCAAGTTCCACTCGATGCGGCCCGAGAGCTTCGCCATCTACAAGCGCACGCGGCCGGGCTCGCCGTGGGTGCCGTACCAGTACTACAGCTCTACGTGCCAGGACACGTACGGCCTGCGGCCCAGCTTGCACGTGACACCCGACAACGAGACGCGGGCGCTGTGCACGGGAGAGTTCAGCGGCCTGTCGCCGCTGTCCGGGGGAAGCGTGGCCTTCTCGACGCTCGAGGGACGCCCCTCGGCCTTCCACTTCGAGCACAGCAGGCTGCTGCAGGTGAGGCGCCCGTCCTCGTTCACTGGAACCATTTCTTTGCTGTCACAAATAGTTGAGAGATATCGTACAGGATTGAACTTTCCGGGCCTCTGAGGGTCCGTGGACTATCACAATTAGCCGAATGTTTCCATTGCCGACAATGGAGAGGATGTGACACTGTCACTCAAGAAGAAAGCACTACTACTCAAAAGAAAACATCACTGCTATGAACAAAATCAAGAAATACGCAATGAAGCTTACACTCTGTAGCGGTTGCGTTCCCAAAAGGGTGTCGTCAGGGGTCCCTTTTTTCCGCTTTGCTAACACCTCTGGCCATCCACTGGGGATTTTATTTCTTAAAAAAATGTCGAAATAGAGAAAACCTTTTGCGACTTCATCGACACTTGCTTGCCATAATAATGCGTTCATGCGGTTTCAGTCAACTGGTTGGAGTATGCCTGCTGAACAGCGACCCGTCACATTATTCCTTACGCTAACATCGCCCAGCCTTGGCAACCAGACAGCTTCTGTCATAGCAAAGACCACTTGAAATATGCCCATCAGAGATTTTTAAATGACGTTACGTCGGCTTCACCACTTGTGTTGAGCCCGCAAGTAATGCGAAGAAATTCACTACTTATCTTACAAAGCAAACAAAACTAACGCACGGAGCGCAGGGAGTCTTGAAGCTGTACTTTAGTTTCTGTAAGCAATGCGACAAGAAGTGGCGTTATTTGCTGCATCCCTTTTAGATCTATGCGCTCAAAGGGTGAACATCTAGGGACAACGGGTATGTGACTTTGACGTTTATGGCCATGGGCTTTTCTTCCATGGGGCATACCTTTTGTCAGACCCCGCATACAATGCACATTTGTTGTTTAAGAGGTTTCTAAAACGCGTCCCTTCTGCTGCCTAAATGCTATTCGAAGTCAAAGAGTAAGTGTGCTTCCACGTATTCATCTTTTCAAGGACTGTGTAACATTGGGGGCACTTTAGGAGGCCTTCCAAGTTGATTGATTTGTCTAAACAGATTTCTGTTCCCAGCAGCCAGATAGCTCACAAGCAGAGGTGGGCATCCTCACGAGGGCGAACCCTCATGAGCGCATCCTCACCGTCACCTCATGAGGATTTCACTCGGTGAGGTGAGGCTGAGGGAGGATGGGTGGATGAAAATACGTGAGGACGAGGGTGAGGGCGAGGGAGGGAAGACAAGATGAGGTGAGGGTGAGGGAGGGCAGAATTCACTGTTCGAGGGCGAGGGTGGTGGCCCAAACCGTATACTCCGGGCTAACGCATTTGCCTGTGCCGCCCGTTATGAATTCCCATTTTAAAGCGCTACTTCTTATGGTGAAGATCCCGGGGAAGACGTTGTTTCTGCACTCTGGAGGTACAGGAGGTGAACACGAAACGCGGGTGCAGCACACCTTCTCCGTCGCCGTGATGTACTACACCGCCGAAAAAAAGCGCTCTTATAACGCAAAAACCTTTTTTTTAATTGTGTAAAGTATTCAGTGAAACACCCTGCATAGCGCGATAACAAGGGGCCACTGGCGGGGCCGTGGGGGTGACTGCCAGTTCAACGGGAACCATGGTACCGCCGTCAACATTTTCATTATCAGCCCCGAGTCTCCCGGATGGTCAGAGTGTAGAGTAAAACACGTACAAACTATACCTAGTAGGGTCGTTGAATTCCCAAGTTCTAGGCCTTCTTTGCCGAAACGAAGTCAGATTTCAGCTCAGTGAGGTTTCACAGAGTTGGCTGCAGCGCAAAAAATACTTTTGCGAAATTCCACTCTCAAATCAAAGCCTGTTGGCGGCGTTGGTGCGGATTTTTTTTTATTCACGCTGTGAGTAGTTCAGTACAGTCATATCTTCTTTCTATATTCAATTTTCTCTGGAACTGTGGTATAGGAAAGCGGCGCCGCAATGTGGTGGGCAAGGACGACCACTGTAGTCTTACCATGAAAATAAAGCAGCATCTTAACCGCCTCGTTCTGAATCATCGCTCGCTCCGTCTTGCATTGTACGATGTGCTGACAAAGAAAAAGGTTTACCGCTCTCCAAATAACATCAACATCTCTTGGTTTATTTCTGTCCCTGGTAAGGCCTATGACCGCGTAATCGCGCGCCTGATTTTATGAACCAAATTTCTAGCAGACATGGTAGGTAATTGACACACGGCGTTTGAGTAAGGCGTAGACGTGCAAGCAAAAAAAAAATTACGGGTGGTTTTGCTTGGGGTTAACCATGAATTATCGTGCGCTAGAACCGTTAGTCCTGTTTCGCATGGTTTAGCTTTGCTTTCTATGCTGTTGCGTGGCCTGAACGTGCTTACTTTGGTTGATGTGGCATATGGTGTAAGTTCGCGTGTTATTGCTTCATTTTAGACTTGTACTGCGGTAGAATTCGTCATTCTTTACATTCACAGATACCTGGGAGTCCTGATTCCAATCCAGGCGCAGAGGTGCAGCGGTTAAGCTACGCCCCACTGCCCTGCGATGGCAGGTGCTGCCATCGGTGGGGCTTGTGATACCTAAGTTGTTCCTGAGAAATCTCTCGCGTCTAAACAGTAAATTGAACAGCCACGGTGGGCAGTTTGCTCACAATCCGATGGGCAGCTTGGGATGACGTCACAACGTTACGTGACCAAGGTGGCTCACCTGCTGGAAGCAGGCTTCGGACAGACAACCACTTTTCGGCGGATTGGAAGCACTAGAGCACTAAAATGGCAACCTCAGGAATCGTGCATTCCAGACTCGGGGAGTTAGTGATTGCTAGTATTCAGCCCAAATGCTGCATTTTAGCTAGCCGTTTGATTTTCAGGTGGCCTCAATAATGTTTTATTTTAGGTGATCGCATAAGGGCCTCACTGCAGCGGAAAGCCTGCACCGCACCGAGGGAAGACACTAAAGCAATAAAAAATTTTAAATCTGGGGGAGCAGGATCCGAACTCGCGGTGGGACTAAAAAATCAGTTCCGCTGGCCGCTACTTCAGACCACTACGCCGTCGCCACAGCTTTTCTTTAAGTATGACATTTGTAAGATTGAAAATATATTCTATTTCCATTAACTAAATTATTTACAAAGCATTTAGGATGCGCCACGAAACACATCGCAAAAATACAGCAACAGAGCAATAGACGCGAGGTATATGCTGAGCCCATCACCAAGAATGATTGCCACTGCGGTTTAAGTCGGTCGGTTCATACACTTCCCTAATTTGAACAATCAGTTGGGAGAAATCCTAACATCCTGCCTGTACGAACTACCAAGCTCTCGTGGTGTGCTTGCAATGTCATCGTCTTCGTCACGTAGCCGCGTTCACTAGAGTTGTTGAAAGTGCCAGTCTCTCATGCTGTAGTTTGAAAGTGTGGTCTTCATCCTCTTTCATCCGTACGCGTGGAAGCGTCATCAGACGAGCATGCAGCAAACCGCATGAAATGGCGGAAGATTAGAAGCAGTGAAATTGAAAAAGGCCCAGTGCAATCGCAATCTTATCGGGTAATGGTAATTAAGCGACCTACAAAATTTCCTGGTTCTGAGTCTATTCTGTGCTTAGCACTTATTGTGATTATCGTGCAAACGCTACTGGAATTGTTTTCTAACTGCTCCTGGCGTACATTAGTTTCTGTACACATACACAACAACGCGCTGACTGATTTTAGCAGTCCATTTTAGCGCAGTGGTCATGGCAGCAGCAAACAAGGCAGCATGCTAAGCAATCCTTTTTTCTTTGCCATCCAGGTTAGTGATTCCAAATCTGCACATTGCTGCAGGAGTGACGATCGGTTTCTAGTGCTGCTGCCCTGCCCACTGTGTGTTCACCGTTTCCTTTCTTGCGTGATCGCATTATCAAAATATCTGTTGTCTTGTGGCGGTGTTGAAAAAATCCTGGCCTGATTGAAAAACAAATGCTATCAGAATTGCTAGAAGGCCAGAGCAAAATTATTTCAACAATGGTGGTGGGGGGGTCTGCAGGCGTCTCAACACATAACTGAGAATAAACTTTCCGGTTTAACTCAGTGAATTGATGGCACTCAGAAAGAGTTGTCGGGCCTAAATGTCTTAGCCACGAAGGTAAAAGACATGGAATCGCCAATATCGGAACTTCAGGAGTAGCTTAGTACAGTTAGGAACCAGATAGACGATTTAGAAAACAGGGGCAGGAGAAATAGCCTGATCATTTACGGAATAAAAGAGCTTAGCGAGGAACTGCGAAAGGAAGTAATTGATGGTGTTTTTGTGGAACAAGAATTAACAGTGAGTGGTGTCGAAAGATGCCACAGGGTGGGTAAAAAAGAAATAAATAAGGCGCAAACAGTCGTTTTGAAACTCCTCGACTTCTGTGAAAAAATTTCAATATTAGGATCATGTTTTTAACTCAAAAAAACAACGAAATCAGCTCAAAATCTAAACACCAAAAAAAGCTCAAAATCATTATCTCAGAACTTTTCTAAACGAGTTAGGGAAATACAGAAACAGCAGTGGAAAAGCTGTGAAGAAGAGGGGAAAGAGGGCGTCAAGCTTTAAAGTTAATCTATGATAAGCTAAGCATTAATAGCGTACTGTATAACTGGGATGACACAAGAGCCCCTCGCTCTAAGCTTAGAAAGAAATCAAACTGACTCCGGGCTAAGAGACTTCAGACCCTGAAAATACTAAGTGTGAATTGCAGAAGTGTCATAAACAAAACAACTGAGTTGGAGGCCCTTCTGCTTTTGCACGACCCTGATATAGCGGTTTTGACAGAAACTTGGCTTAACAATACAGTGTTTGTCAGTGAGTTCGTTACCAGTGGCTACAGTTCGTACCGAAAGGATCGTGATGGTAGATGTGGAGATGTCAGCATTCAGTTTAAATCATCCCTGTGAATTTTACCAATGCCTGATGTACCCATTGTAGAGTGCATTTTTTGCACAACATACTATGGAAACGTTAGATATATTACTGGAGCAATGTACCGGCCCCCCAACACAACCGCTGCCGTATTATAGGAACTGAAACAATATTTGTGCACGAATGTTAAACCCGATAATCGTATTATAGTGTCAGAATATTTTAATATGCCTGAAGTAGGTTGGTCGAATTTTCCAGTTAAAAAGCACGACCCCCAAAGTGAAGCTATTTTGGGCATTGCTTTTGGCTTCGACTTATTGCAGATTGTAGAAGAAAATACCATAATTCAGGGCAATCCTCAACCAACGCTCGACCTCTTTTTTTTTTAGCGGATCAGTTACTGCCAAAACAAATAGCCAGATAGTAGATAGAATATCAGACCACAAAGCTGTACTGCTCACTACTGCAGACGCCGCTTTAGATAAGAAACCTAAACATTCATCTATCGAAACTTTTCTCGACCTTTTCTCGAGATACATTACAAGTATCTCGTACTCTTGATCACTAATGACTTCACATGGACTAAGCAGATTGACTACATAATGGCTAATGTTAAGCGCAAGTTGTAATTTCTGAAGAGAGCTTCGAGACTTCCTACTCCTTCTGTCCGACTGCTCGCATACAAAAGCATAATTCTGCCGATACTAGACAATGCATGCGTTATGTGGGACACTTCCACTAAAACTTACACTAATAAGACAGAAATGGTGCCAAGAAAAGCAGCTCGCTTCATTTAAAATAGATATGGATGTACGTAAGTGACAGAACTGTTAACAAAAGCTGACTTGCCCCCCATTAACGCAATGAAACCGTGTTTCACGACTAAAATTCGTCTTTCAATTTATTAACGGCCACTATAAGACAGATCTCACGAGAATAATTTCTTTTTCATCTGGTTACGCCACTAGGCAAAGACATAGACGCACAGCAATGCTATTTACCACGCGTAGTAACCGTTTTAAGTATTCTTTCCATGAACAGTAATTGAAGGGAAACTCTTAACCAATGACCACGTTTCAAAATCATCTATCTCGACATTTCTTTCCAGTATTGTTTAAAAATCTGTTGCGCATGCTTGTTTTCCAAAAATTTTAAGCTAGGTTACTCTACTTTGTTCTTATGTTCATTGCCTGTGCTATTACATTGTGTTTACTTATCTGTATCCCACCCTGCTAAAATCTCCAGTGGGGATTGCCGTATAAGCAAAATCAATATAGATAACAATGAAATGTTTTAAGTACAGGGCACATGTATGCATGCAGTGCGTGCCAGAAGTAAAGCCAGAGTGATAGTATAGGGCCCAACTCGTAACTGTATCGGCTCTGTCTCACGTATTAGCTCACAGCTCACACACACGCACCCACACAGACACAACGGTATAAGCATCTAGCCTCTCGTTCAATAGAGCCTTGAGGGCTTCTCTTGTATGTTTATTACTCAGTAATGTCGCCAGAAGTTGCAGACTAGAAAATAGAACTCGAATCTTAAAATGACTGTTAGTGAGGGTGAGGGAGGGCCGACGATGTGAGGGTGAGGGCGAGGGAGGGCCAGCAAATTTTTCTAAGTGAGGTAGAGGGCGAGAGAGAGGGCCGGATAACTTTTCAAAGTGAGGGCGAGGGTGAGGGAGGGTCATGGATTCAAAAGTGAGGGTGAGGGAGGAAAATTAAAAATTAGGGCATTTGCCTACCTCTGCTCACAAGTTTCTCGTGCTTTACCACGAGAGTGTTGTAATTTCGATTTAAATACGCCTTTTGGTCGTGCATTTATATAACTAAATACATGTCATGAGACGTTGCTGCGTGGGACGAAATAGCGGAGGCTGTCAGAATTTCGCAGCTCGAAAGATTAAGCCGAACGACCACGGGCAGAGCTATCCTCGAAATGGTAGGCCTGCAAGCAGATAGGGGACTACGAGGCAAATCGAGCATCCCGCAGGACTGCCGAGCAAATCTAATCATTTCCCCCCTCCCTCGTAACATGCATCCCATATTCAACACGGAGAGGAGGGAGAAGAGAGCAGAAGCACTAATCAGACGCTTCGATTCGATGGACAGCAAGTCGGTTGCGTACGTGGACGCGGCAAGTGGCAAGTCGGGTGCGGCGGTCGCCTCGGTGGTCGACGGCCGAGGTGCCCCCGTATCGGCTGCCGCCATTAGAAGCCGAAACACGGAAACGACGGAAGAAGTTGCGATAGCGCTCGCTTGCGTTGGAACGGAAGCCAATTTCATAATCAGCGATAGCAAAACAGCCATCTGGATTTTGGAAAGGGTAGGATCACGCCGGAAGCGGCGAGGATTCTGGCCGGTAGACGCCTCAACAGAAAAATCAGTCTAATTTGGACCCCCGCACACGCCTCCGTTCCTGGCAACGAGGCGGCCCACGAGTTAGCCCGAGCTCTCTACTTCCGGGTGGCTGTGGAGCCGCCCGACTGCCGGAATATGGACGAGCGTCTGCAAAATTACACGGAGATTGTTGAAAATTATAGGTTATGCAGGAGACTGGTGCCACCACCGGACAAAAATCTAAACAATAGGGAAGCAGTTGCATGGCGGCGCCTTCAAGCTGGGAACTTCGTAAACCCGGTCTGGGCTTATCATATTCAGACTGGAGATAGAAAAAACAATAAGTGCAAGCACTGTGGGGAGAGAGGGACCCTCGACCACATAATCTGGGAATGCGCTAGCTCCCCAGGAGCTAAAGCAAACAAATTGTAGAGAAGCCTGGGAAGCCCTGCTGCGGAGCGAGGTCTCTGCTCAACAGCAACAAGCCATCCGGCTGGCGACAGAAGCCGCGAAGAGTCAAGACCTCTTTGCCTGCTTGTGATCGCGGAGGTCCCCGCCCCCGTCCTCTAGGCCTGCGTGCCGGGCTCGGGGAGTAGGGGGCCTCCTTATCTGGTGGAATATTAAAGTTGTTATCATCATCATCATCATCTGCGTCTTTCTATAGGGCCAGAAGAGAGACCGTTGAGAAAATTCGGAAAAGAAGAACCATTGCATCTACGGCTGGAAACGTTTTTGTGTATTCATGAAAACAGGGAGACTTGAGATATGTGTTTCGATTAACCGTGTCAAGCCGAACTTTTTGCTCGGACCTGACGAGGATTCAACTCATGGCGACTCAAGAGCACAAACGAGAGCTCACCCTATTGCTTCATAATTTAACTTCTTTCCGCTCCCGTTGTCGCTGGCAGGGAGAGAATTACGGAGGTGTAGCATAGCGGGCAGGGGCGGAGCCAGAGCCAGGTGGTGTCACTGCACATGCGTAGGAGGCGTGCGGTAATCCGGGACACGTTTACGCCTGTATGTACATCTCCGCTACGCTAATCCTTTCATTTCTACGCGCTCTTCACAAACCGGTCGACAGTCGCTTACAGCAAGCACGCTTCTCAACGCGACTCCGAAGTCTTGCGTGTGGACTTGCAGAGACGAGGGAAAAGACGAGAGCGAGCGAAAATGAAAGAAGTTAGCGCCAAATATCTTCTCAGCGTCGAACGAAAGAATAAAGCAGGGCGTTATTATAAAAGAGGGCCGCTTGCAGCTCGAACTACAAATCTCATGCCGTGGCATTTAAAGCGGCCCTCAAACACCTTTTTAAGCGCACTAAATAAACTTGCTCAGTCGTTTAACTTTGCTGCCATGAACACCTGAGGCGAATAATACGCTTCTACGCACAGCAGAGAGCTCACAGTCGCGGCGCTCGAAAGTTGGCGAGCTCTTTCTGGCGAATTTTTCTAACTCGCGCCCTCCTCTGTGCCACGCGTCTGCGAATGTCGGGTAATAAATAGCTATTTGCTACATTCTCTCAGACGCCGCCAGAAAGCCGCGTCGCGTCGGCATGTCGGGAAGCTCCGCCGCCCGGGCAATTCCCGCTCACGTCGGCAACCCGTCGGTGCACATGGAGCCTATTGGGGAGGGGGAACGCTGCCTTTCAGAGTGCAAAAAGTGACGAGAGGAGGGAGAAAGGCGTGAAGAGGCTGAAATTCAGATTTTTACTGCAGATAACTGGTGAGCGCCCTCACGGTTAGCTCACACGCAACATAAATACCCCTGCAAGAAGAAGATTGGACAGTCGCCGCCGCAGATTGGTCGGTAGCACTGTACGGGAAATTCGGAGGTCGTGGATTGGGATCCCACTAGCGGCATGCGGTTGTTATTGTCCTATTTTCTAAATTATCCTTCAACGGTAAAATAATTATACCGTTAATTTTTCATTGATTAACAGCGGGAATTTTAAAAGAATAGAAGCATTTTCAAATACCTTCCTTAGTTTCGGTGACTGTTGGCTTCCTTCCCAACCCTTGGCTGCTCGTCAGCTTTTACAAGTCATTCAAAACATTTCTGACTGGAGGATATTCGTGGAGCGGAGTACAGACATACTGCAGTTTTAGTGAATGGTGCTTCAGGGCTCCTGTAGAATGAGTCTCACCATGGTTCGAACATTTTAAATAATCAATCGCAGTGCGTATATCGCATGACGATGAGGTTTATGCAGAATGCTGTAATCATGCGCGTCCCGAAAGGTGGAGAAAATTGACAAAGCCGTTTCGCGCTTCCTTTCGACCAAACCAACCTCATCATTCTCTGCGCTGGCATCCGAGCGTTCGCCGTGACGTCTCAGTGAAGGGCATCCCATTGGTCCCTCATTCTTACTGACGCGTGAAGGGTGGACGTAGCCAATGCGTTGGCGTAGCACAGAATGACATTGTTCCTGCGATGTCGCATTGTCTTTTCAGTTAATGCATTTAAACCATTCATTTGAGGCATTTAAACGGAAAATTCTCAGGCAGCGTGCAACCGAAAAACCAAATTTACTTTTTCGAAGACCAAGAATAATGCCCTTGATGAGACGTGCCGGGGAGCCAACGCCAGAAATTTATTATACTGGACAGCGTTTTCAAGTCCGATCTCATTCGGATCACATTTGATCGATTCTGTGTCAATGAAAAAAAAAAGAAAATAATCCATTTTTCTGCTTTCCCGAATTGTCGGTATAAAAACTGTGGACAGCAAGCAATGCACGCCCGTAACATTCCCCTCCCCCTCAAATTGTTTCATTCTTTCTCTTGGCAGGAGTGGGTGACGGCCACAGCCATTCGCATCGTACTCAACCGGCTGAACACGTTCGGCGACGAGATCTTCGGCGACAAGCAAGTGCTTCGCTCCTACTACTACGCTATCGCTGATCTGGCAGTCGGTGGAAGGTGAGCGCATGCTCTAAATGTTTCTGCCGCTGGGCTGCCCTTGTTTTTCGCACCCAAACATGCCGAGCCAAAGAACGCTTCAGGGCCTCGCGTTCATTTCCCACGGTTTCGCGCAACCTAAATGAGCCCTTCGCGCGAAGGGCTGATTTATGGAGAGTTGCAATGTCTATTTCATTCACCGCATAGGCTGCCTAGTGAACCCGACGTCGGTGGCTGTGTTGCCTTGCTATTCAAGGGTGAACTTATGGTAGCGCTTGAGGGGGCGAGGGGTTAAGGGCAGGCCTGTTTCCACCATGCATTTCTTGCACTTTATTCATCGAAGAAATGGTCACTTCGATCCTTCCACAGAAAATTTCTATCTTGTAGATAGCTGGTAGCTCCCTCCCTTCCTCAATTAAGCCCGCACCTGTCGCTATGTGAACAATTTTGTCCAGTGATGGAATCTGCGTAATTGCTTTGTGTACAATGAAAGGCAAAGTAGGAGGGCGGGGGTATGTGTTAAGTCGCTTGTTTGAAATGTGGTGCCACGAAATTTGAAGTGATATTTCAGATATTAGCGAAAATCTTGCTTTGTCATAGATACATGTGCCTGAAAGCTTTGTATTTGCAGCGCTCACAGGGCTGTCTAGACAGATTATACATATTACTATACGGGCACTAAGGGTAAAATTTTCGAATAGTAATTTTTCAACAGTGGGCGCGGTAGCGCCAAGTTCGTTTATCTTATGAACGACCGCTTGGAGGATTGTAAATTCGACCAGGTAATGAAATATTGTCATGGACTAGGAAGATGAAAAATCGGGCAGTGGCGTGGGTGGATCCATCGCGCGCGCTACGCCAGCGACCATTAAATGATGTCATCACCATCCGTCATGTCGACCTCCATTCACGTACTTGCCGAGATTTAACAATTGGTGGAGGCGCAGGCGATCCTCATCATACCGACCCCGGAGCTTCCGAGCCTTTCGTCCTCCGAGGTATTTGATGGAGTGCTCGGGGTTCGCACTCCCAGCACTGCCGCAGCTTGCAAGACTCGACCCGACCTCAGTGTGGATACCGTCCCGTCCCCCAGCTCCGACCAGAAGACGTGACCATTACGACCCCATTGACCAACTACCGCCGCCACATGACCTGAGACACCACTGACCTCCCAGACTTTAGAACAGAGCTCCCCGCCTCTGCCGTTGGGTAGGTCCATGGGCCTCGGCCGTGGGCTTCTGGCGACCGGTGGCTCTGCAGCCTTCGTGACGTGGACCGGGCTTCATCTGCCCGTCTCCTTCATTGTGGCGGCTCTTCACCGTCACTTCTATCCATCCTGTCACACCCATCGTAATGTCCTGCGTCTCGTCGACTGTGGCTTGTCCTGTGACGGTCCTAGTCGTTATTGGGAAGATCGCTCTGTAGCCCCGGGTCATGTCGGGGATTAGGAAGACGATTAAACGGGCAGTGCCGCGGGCGGAGCACTCACGCTACGCCCAAAACCATTAAATCATACCATCGCTATCCGTCATGCCGCTCTGCATTCATCAGTTTGTCGTCACGCAACATTATTCTCCCAGTTGTCTACGAATCACGCTGTCAAACGTCGTTCAGTACAACTGAAAGAGTTATTAGTGACGGCTGAATGGCACGTACAAACGGGGGGAGGGGTGTGACTGGCAGGCCCTCCCAGAGGAGGGAGGGCGCGTGAGCGGGCGTTTCGTCGTCGTCGCAGTCTACGAAAGACGATGATGTGGGCGGGAGAAGTGCTTACTAATGAGAAGTGCATGTTAAGAAAAAAAATTCACTTTCATTCTTGTTTACCGTGCCTTACAGCATCCGATTGGGACATGCTTCAGTGGGCGCTTTTGTGGGAAAAGCAGACGCTTCACGCCTACTTTTTTTCTTTGCTCTTGCACAGCGTTGAGAAAATTTTGCTCGTTATTCACTCTTTTCCAAGGGCTTCCTCGCAATAAACTATTCAAGTTGCCCGGAGGTTGCAAAACAAAGTGTTTTGGCCGCTGCACTGCACACTGCCTGTCTTATTTTCCTGCATGTGCAGGGCGTTTCAAATCATCCAATACAAATTTTTCTTTGAAAAGCCGTGAAAGATACATAGTGCGGTCTGTGCCGGTTGAATAATGACATGGCAAACATTATTTACGTAATAGAGTACAACGAAAAGACGACTAATTAACTAAAATGAGCTGATCAACTTTTTAATTTTCGGTTTTAGCACACAAGATAATGTTGAGAAATTCAACGCCTTCGACATAGAAGGGGAACTTCGTTTATAAAATTTGTGAATCAGCATAGTGCTCCGAGTATGGAGCGTAGAAAATACCCGTTTGGCAGCTCGTCAAGCTGGCTTTCCCGCTATCACACGTCAACATCGCCTATGTCCTACAAGAAGTAAACAGCGGCTGCATTTGATTCAAGCAACGCCCATTTATCAAAATATGCAATGTGGAAAAGCCAACTTGAAGAGATCTCTGAGGCTTTATTATTATTTATTTTTTTCACTTTCGTTATCTCGAAGCATGATGCCGATTTTTCAGTTTCAAAAACTGTGCTCGCCTTCGATTTTGACGGGCTTCAATTTCGCTGTATAACCTTGCACCCTAAAACTAATAACAAAAACCTAATTTGTTAATTTTAGTTAATTATTAGTCTGTTCATTCCGCTCTAGGACGTGGTCTTTGTCAAAAGTACGCAGCCAAAGGGGTGTGCTACTGAGGCCTGCAGCGCGACTCCTTTTGCAGACTCAGGAACCCTAACCTCGCAAAGGCGGGAGAAACTAAAGTCCTCAACCCTCCCAAGCGTAGGACTGTCAAATGTGCTCAAGAGCCCCGCTGCACATAACGTTCCCCATCGTCTAAAATAAAACTGCATTCACCGCACTGAAGTATCTTTCACGTTCTTTTTTTTAGATCTGTATTATTAATTTGAAACGCCATATATTTTTTATCTACATTGCAGCAACCCATTAAATTAAGCAAAATACAGCCGTGTCTATTACTTCCGTGCCTTATCGATCTTGCAGCACCAGCTGTAAAGAGCAGCTTATATTCCTCGCTCGGTTCGCCCCACTCCTGCAGATGCAGTGCGGCGTCGCAATAGCAGGTTTTAGATATTTGTTTTTGCACGCGGGCCACGGTATTGCCAGAGAGCCTCTGAGCGAAGTGTCAGCTTCCTGCAAAGCGCGTAGCGCTCGAGAACAGACATACCTCTAGCTCCTTCACTTGCCGCTTATGCTTTCCACACGCTTATGCTCTGTGTGGAGCCAAGGGGAAGGCGCAGGGGTATTTACGGCGCTTCTGACAGTATAATGCTCACAGATAGCGCGCCAAAAAAAAAGAAAAAAAAGAGGATTTCGGGAAAATGTTTTCCTCAAGGGTTCCTGCTTCAAGAGGTGTTATCTGAGGACAAACTGAAGTTGGTCTACTTTTACTTTCGCTGAAAACGGAGCTTTTATAGCTAGAAAAGGCCAAAAAAAAAGTACAGTTGTCGCCACCACTCAGCCGCTTTCACAAGCAAGCTGCGATGATGTCAAGGCCTATTTTTTGGGGCGGATTTATAAGAAGGGCTGCAACTCCATCCATTTCCCGACGGTGATCACGGAGCTCTTGCCGTTTTTGACGTCACGAGTTTGAGTCGAATGGCGGCGAAAACAGTCGTCTTTAAATCCAATTTTCTCAGCACCAAACGCGTCTTTTGCTGCTGGGCAAGCATTCATATATCTAAAGAGACCCATACAATTGATTTTTGCTCAGTACAAATATGGAATGGAGTTTTCCTCAGTGCCCTTTTAAAGCCAATTTGAAGCAATGTAATATTTACAGCAACGCCATCTTCCGGCAGTGTGGGTTCTACGAGTGGGAGCATTTGCGAACACCTAGGAACGGCGCTTAATTTCACGAAACATTGCGTTACTGAAAGCCGGCTGGGGTCTCGTCCCAGAACCGTCGGTACGAAAACCGCTTGCAACAACGCTGAGCGTTTGGGCTGCTGCGATACTGAGTGCACATATTTCTCTGTTTTTGGCCGGCACGTGTGACGATGGGTAGCCGGTGCAGTTCTTCTGAAGTGTCCCGGCTGTCGTCGAGCGCCTCACCGTTGACGGCCCTTCTTCGCATGCAGGTGCCAGTGCAACGGCCATGCGATGGCCTGCGACCCGGGCCCCGGCGGCGATCGGCAGTTACTGTGCCGCTGCGAACACAACACGGCGGGCGACAACTGCGAGCGCTGCATGGACCTGTACAACGACCAGGCCTGGGGCAGGGCCACCTCCACGAACGCCCACGAGTGCCAGCGTAAGTGTAGCCTCCCTGTCCGCCATCTTGTGCATGTGGAGTCGAACCTCGCCTGCAGCGAATGCTTCGTCCAACGAACCGTTTCGATGGCCTGAAGAAATATCTAAAGGAACCGCATTTCGTGCCGGCCGCGGTGGCTCAGTGCCTTTGGCGTTCGGCTGCTGAATTTTGGCAGAGAAGAAACGCAAACACGTCCGCGTGCTGTGCGATGTCAGTGCACCTTAAAAAGAATTCCAGCTGGTCAATTGAGCCCACCACTACGGCGGCCCTCACAGCCCGCGCGCAGCTTCTGGCCCGCATCCACCAAACCGGTGCATTTTGAGACTTATCAGTAACAAAGCGCATACACAGTAATATCGCTTGTTAACAGAAGCTTCTGCTGATGGTGGTTCTCAAATTTTCCTCACGGGTGTGTTCTAAACCGGACAATAACAAATCACTTGAAAATGCGTTTCCCTGGACATTCCAGTTGCCGGCGAACATTTATTTTGGAAGTCACACTGTCGTTTAAATTAAGCAATGATTAAACAGACTACTCCCCGTATACACGCTATACATACACAAAAAAAAGTATTTGGCCAAATTTTGACCTCTTCGCAGCAGAGCCATCGTAGCTCAGGATAGAGTGAGCCTTTGCAGTAGATTTCAGCAGTCCCCTGTGCGTGCTTCCTCTGTTTAACTGCCTAATTTTCATCCATACTAGTAGTCCCGAAATCAAGTTTTTTTTTTCTTGGCGAGCCTGTTTTCGTGCGGTTAGCTGTTGTAAAACTAAGGACAAGACTCTGGATTAACCACAACTCTAATTCTCACTTAGCACAAAGAACAGCAGGGTAGGTTTGGATGCTTCTGTATAAATAACCAAATAGTGCTACACAGACGAAGCACAAAGCGTGGTTATGAACCCAAGCTTTCATGTTATTTATGTTCAGGCGTTCGTGTTAAGAACCCAAACTCTCATACTGTCAGACGCCATCTGGGGGCCTCCGTATAATTTCGGCTACCTGTGGTTTTTTTAGCGTGCTCGGATGTATCGCACAGTACGTGGGTGATATTGCATTTCGCCTCCATAAAAATGCGGCTTACGGCTCAGATTCAATCTCGCGATTTGACTCTGCAGCCGAACGCCGTAACCACTGATGCGGGCACCTCCACTGGCATTCAGTGCAGCTGCAGACAAGGCATTGTTAGGTAACTATTCATCCAGTGGTCTCCATCTGCAAGAAGTGTCTTCATGTTGTCACACATTTGAAGTTTTTACTTTTCAAGCAATGAACTGTAGAAAGAAGCAGTTCGTAACCCGTTCGGTCGGCATTTTTCCACCCTGAAAGCGTTCCTTTTTTTGGCACGCGTTGCTCCTCGCACCTGGCAGTGGCAACACCTATCTGCATATTTAAAGCAACCCGATTGCTTCTTGATTCATGGCGTCCGACACTGGCGGATGAAACAGCTCTATTCTTGGTGCGTACCACGTATCCAGAAGGGCCGGACGGCGACCCCGTTTTTGCAAGCAAGGCAGCCATTATATATGCCTTCGCACTCGGTGATATTCACCTACTCTTTTCTGAAATGTAAACTGCCGTATCGCCGTCTTGACGGTACAGCAGAACAGGCCATCACATCGGCGGAGTTTCATCGGTGAGCACGCCGCGTTTTATTACATTCCGCCAGGCCAGCCAAAGAACACACGGTGATTGAGGCAAAATTACCAGCTAAGCATCATAAAAGTGACGTTAAGACACGTTGACAGTGATCCCTAAGATTCAACTACCTTTTATTCAGCAAAGGCGCAGTTTGTAGCGCGTCCGTTGGTGCTTTGCAGGGTAACATGGTTCGTGTATAGCTGGGCCTATACTCAGTAAAGGTCGTAGCAGGTAGTGCCTCGTTGTCGGCGTCATTTTCTCTGACCCTTGCCTCCTTCTGCGCTACTGTTTTGTGAACAATGAACCAACCAGCGCAAGTTTGTAGGTTAGGGCAGCAACCGCAGCTGCAGCAGCTCGTAAAGTGCGGCTGCTGATTGGAAATATCCGCACTTCTCCCCAACCGTCTCTGGTCATCTGTGTATACTTTCCGGCTCCGCCTTCGCTGCGCTACTCTTTAGTCTCTCATACTCTCAGACCCTTTTCCAACGTGCCCACTCACACAATGCGGTACGACGAACCCTCGCAGAGGCTCGTGTATCTCTCTCTGACCTCGACGTCGGGAGTTCTTGCGCGCACGGACAAACTACTTTCAGCAGAGAAGCGTGTTTCAGTCAATTCATATAACAGGCCAACGGGCCTTTTTCACGTTGGGAGAGCGCCCCCAGCGGCGGCCGCCGAATCACAACTGGTGGTTCGGCCAGTCGGTTCGCGTCGCGCGGTCAGCAGCAGTCAGTTTGGTCAATTGATCATTCGCTCAAGTTTTCGCGCCCATCCGAACGTCGGTATTGCGTTTAATTATGTTTTTGCCTTTATTTTTGTGAACATTTTCTTTCTGTTGAGCTGACAATGTTTTCGCCGATGGACTTCGCGCAATTTTTGCACGCGAGCAAGCAGTGGACCAACGATCTGACTTCTGTGCCGCCGGTTAGTGAGAATGTGATTGACGTGCACTTTGGCGCACCGAACCGGCAACTGCGGAAATAATGGGCTTTCAAAGAGAAGAAATACATTCGCCGCATTGCATGTTGCGTCCATCAGCACTCATCCGAGGGCGAGCAGCTGATACGGAGAGAGCGGGCGCCGACGCGGCTATCATTCTTCAGTTCGAAGATCGATGGCACGTGATCCGGATGGTCCAAAAACGAGAAGACATCCCTGCAAAAAATAAAACGTAAGGAAAATGCTCGTCAACCTGACCTTTTTCAGAGCTGTGCACTCTCGTCACTGTAATCACTGCAGTCTCAGGAATATAATAAACGGGAAGCAAATGTATTGAAAGCCCGGTCGGGGTACAAAGTCGAGCGTGCTCTTTGTTTGATAACAAGGCTGCGCCAGGGCTGTTGATGATGCGCAAACGATCTCAGAGCGTGATACAGCGCTGTGGAGGCACCGAGGCGCCTACTGACTGGCGTATTCGCCTGGCTGGTGAGTGAGTGCACGAGAGTTCCGCTGGGGAAGCCGTCAACTCGCATTCGCATAGTCCCCTCCACTGAGATGGTCTGAAATGGGCACAGTCCGCTGCAGCAAAATATGTCGAGGCGACTGCTTTCGCAGGAGAGTTGCTCCCAAGCGGAAGGTATCCGGCATTCTCGGGCCATCGTCGTCGTTTCGGCGAACACTGTGGTCCCGCGCTCCCCTCGAGACCGGCCCTGCCACGGCGCGCGCACCTTCCCGTAGGCGTACTACATTCCTTTTACCTGTCACCCTTTCTTTTAGGCTCCCTTCTACTCGGATGCGGCGCTGATATCATAGGCAATGCAAGAACGGCGCTATCGGGTCACGGACGGCGAAGGCCAAAGACGCACACAAACGCTGTCCTTGCCTCGTCGTCGTCCGTGTCTCGTTCGCGCAGATCCTTTCATCTATATCAACCAACCAGCCCGACAAGTTCTACTCAAGTTATTATTATGCCCGGGGTGCTAGCAGACAGTCCCGCGCAGTTTCCGCTCATGTGTTTCATGCAGCCACTTCTGCTACGCTAGCAAATGGACAACAGAGGCGTCGCACCTTGCGCTTCGCGCTACAGCTTCTTAGAAAATAGAGTGCAAGAAAAAAGAAAATTAGTTTTTACCTGGCACAAAGTCGTCGCTGTTTACACGCGAGTTGGCTGTTGGCTGCCACGGAGATCCATCAACATCCACACGGCACATTGCCTGCGCCCACTTTGCTCTTTTGGCTTCATGGACTGATGCCGCAGGGAATCTAAAAATCTTGCATTTCCTGGCTTTTTGCTAGAATTAAAGCATCCGACGGTAGCGCATCGCTGAGGCACCTCGCCAGTAATTTCAGCAGGCACGCAAAACGCCGAGTTGGCGACAGCTACGCAGCAGCGAAGCGCCGCTCGCGCGACCCAACCAGCCGCACCGCTCCAAACGCTCAACTGTCCGACGAACCACCAAAAAACATGGCGGTCGCGCGCTTCCCGCAACGCACTGCGCGTGCATGCGCAGAGTGCCACCATGAAAAAGTCCCATTATAAGCGTACTACCTACCAAGGCGAGACCAACATGGTTAATGTGGCAAAGTAGGGCGCCTGTTGGCGGATAATCATTAGGCCGCTTCTGGAATGAATTCCACCCAAGTGGAATATTGATAATGTGTTTAGTGTTATTCAGGCTGTCCGTCATAAGTGCTGTATTTCGGATCTTGCATAAGTTACGTCCTATCGGAGATCTCTAGAATGTGCTTGCACTCGCGTAAAGTCAGTGAGTGCGCACTCGCTTGTCAGGGCGCGCTGCAGTTCTGACCTTCAAATGTGCACAGTTCACCGAGCAAGAAACGCATTTTGAACGTCCTGTTACGTTTCGCCTACGACGCGCGGTATAGCCGGCGCGGATGCAACGGACGCCGGGGCTTCGTTCAATGTGGCGGTCATTTTGGCCCGTTCAGTGTTGCCGCAACGCCTCCCGCCAAGCGCGTCCAGGCAGGTTTCAATGCCACGTGTCTTCGTGTGTGCGTGTGTGTGTGTGCATGTTGGTGCCCACGCTTGTCAAAGCGCGGCAGCCGGGGAGAGGAGCCAACACCCTCTCAATGCTAAGGCCTCTCCACCGGCCGCGTGACGTCACGCCAAGGGACCGTGCAGGCCCCGCGCTCCGCGATTTCAGCGCGCCGCGCCCGTCTGCACTATTCGGGTACTGCCGTACGTAGCTGCCTTATAAGTGATTCCTTCATTTTCATTTTTGTCGTTGCTGCAGAAAAGAAATTCGCTAGTTTGTGCGCGCCTTAGGCTATCATTTTATCTGCTTTATATATTTTTTTTATTGCAGAACACCTTATTGTCAAGAAAGTTCGAGCTGCTAATACAGTTTTTTATAATAAACAATTTAGCATACGGCCGCCAATTTCGCATTATTGGTCATTATAATAAAAAATTGATTAGTTAATTTCAATTAATCATCTAATTATTAGGTTCTATCACGTACATGATGTCTGCCGTGCGGTAAAATCCATCCGCACAGACCGCACATGCGTATATCTAGTTGTTAAAGTAGAAGTTCGTGAACATTGAAAAAAAAAACACCGTCTACTGCGCATTGTGTTAGTTTTATTCTGTATTGTGTTTTGCTTAAAGCTTTCACACACAGCAATAATGACACTCACAATAATGTTGCGCTGTTGAGTATTTGTACAGCTAATCTGACCCTTACAATAAAAAACGACGAGACACCAGCAATGAAGTGTGCGCAAAGCATTTTTATTGCTTGGGAATAAAACTTACTTCTTCTTAAGCGTTGCTGCTTTCCGGGCTGCGGCCTTCTGCTGCGCATTGTCTTGTATGGCATCATTTCTTAGTTTGCAAAAGTTGTTTAGAACAACGTTGGTTGCAACGCGTACTACCAAGCGCAGGAGAGTTTGTGCAGTGTGGCCATTTTCACATGTCTCAATGTCGTGTTCGTCCAGGAGGGAAATCGTCTGTGAAATCACGACACCACGTTGATTTCTACAGGAGAGAAAATCTTCCGCGGTTGCTCCAAAAGACAACTTCTCTGCAACTAGTTTAGTCATCAGTACCATGTGAACTGTGCATGGCTGGGGAAACTTCAGCCCTCCTCTCGACAGGTTAGCTATCATGGCAGTATTTTCCGCTTCGATCTCTCGATTTTCAATCACCAATGTGCTGAAGCAAGCAGAACATGAAAGCTTCTTTAAAGCAGCATGAGCAGCGTATCCTGCAATGTAGACAATAGCATCCATGTCAGAGTGGGCGTGTGTAATATCGTCGTCGCTGACAGCCACAGAAAAGTTGCATGGGACAAGATCCTCACTTACGTCTTCAAACTCTGTTTCCTCGCGTGGAAATGTCAAAAGTTTTTGAAGACGAAGCTTCTTCTCACATTCGTAGAGCTGACGCACGGAAATGTGGTACTGTGATCCTGCCAGCTGGCGGTAACGGCCGAACCGGTCTTCTAGCGCATCCGTCTGAAATTTGCCCAGCAGTACGTACTTGAAGTGAAGTTCTTCTAAGCAGTAGCGCGAGAGTTCTACCAGAGAATAGCATGTCAGTCGCAAAGCACTGTGAGTCTCTTTCGTCAGCGAGCCACTGGTGATGTTTATTCTTGCCCAAGCGTCCAACCAGTCCACAACGCCGCTCAGGAAAGCTAACTGTGTGTCATCAACAGACCTTACAGGGTCTTGCATGCTGTCCCTTAGCCTCTGGCCTTTGCAAGGGGTCTTAACATTGACTATTTGCCACCATGTGAGGATAACGTCAATGAAAAGAGCAGTCGACTCAGCTTGAGGAATCTTGAACGCGGAACCATGTGTCCTGAGGGCATTTGAAACAAACTGATTAATGACGTCGAGAGCGAGCTTTACATTTTGCCGCTCCATTGAGGTTGGATTCACGGCTTTTGCGTTCAGTCTGTAAGCAGCCTTCACAAGCGACGTCTTCTCTGAAGAATAAAGCTGCCGCACAGCTGCGAAAGAAGCAGCTTTCATACGAGGAGGCCCTTCGGGCATTGCTCCACTCAAGTCCATTTCAGGGAAATAGAGGCATGTTCCAGGGTTTTTCTGGTTAATCCAATTGTTCCTAATGCACTTCAAGAGATGCACAGGATCGACCACGTAGAAAAGAGGGCGAGCGTTATCGGCTGGATGGGGATAGACAATGCTCACCTGAGGACTTGTAGCAAATAACGACATCATCTTGCGGTTCAGAGCATTGTTGTCCGTTATCACAGCGATAATTTTGAGCCCCATTTTCTCAACATTAATGATTATGTTCTTAGCATGCTCGTGCAAAATTTCTGCGCTCAGTTTGCTCACAGGTAATATGTGAATGACGTCCTTGTTTGCAGAAAGGAGTGATTGTACCATGAACACATGGGCTGTTGTTGCTGGTTCCGTTGAATGAACCGACGATCCTACTATTGTGCCCCCTTTGTAGTCGAAGTATGGTTTTATGTGGATCTCATCGATCATCAGGGTCACTGTCTTCTCGTGGTCTTTCATTGATTTGACTCGTTCTCGGATGTAGGAGAGACAGTGCGGTTGATTTTGCTCCACAAGAGGGTCAGCTTTGTAATTTGAGCAAACACGGCGCAGTGTGGAAGGATGGGGCAGAATGATTCTTGATGCAGCTCTTGTGAAGTGATATGCGTGAGGAGAAATTGAATTCAAAATACTGGCGAATACCAGCAGCTCTGCGCTATACACATGCTGTTTCGCGAGGAGAAGCTCTATCTGCTCAACCAGAAATTTCAGCAAAGAAGACTGTTCTTTCGTCGTATCACTGTCCTCAATGAGGTCTGCAAGCAGTGAACCGACAAACTGCAATACTTTAGTATGTTTCGACTCTTTCGTCACCTCAGGTATATTATGCAAGCCTATCTCGAGTTCTTCTAGCAGCAAGGACAGGCTGGAGGTGTCGCATACTTGAGCTGGCAGAATCCTGCCTGAAGGAAGCGACAGAAGCTTCACTCCATTCAAGAAAACAGAAAGTGACAGATCAGGGAGAACTACCAAGGCGCATTTCACATTAGGTGAAGGATCATTCTCGATGAGAAGGAACCTAACGCACTGCTCATCGACAGAAACGGTCCAGAATTTCGTGTTGCAGATTCCAGGCAACTTAGATTTGAACTCCTCGTAAGATGAAACTTTGTTTCTTTTCTGTTCAAGCTCATTAGACTGAAGTGACTTCCTCATAGCCTCCTGCAAAGCAGCGTTTTCCCTTCTTGCTTTTTTCGTCTCTGGCGATTCACTCCGTCCAGGCGTTGAGGACAAGTATTTTGGGCAGTTTGGAAAAACAGAAGGCGCAGCATCAATCTTCAACTGTAGCCTGTCACGCTTCACCTCTATTATTTTCCCTGTCAGTTCATCTTGGTGTGACAACGTCGTAATGAAGTCGCCTGCGTGGAAGTGCAGTTCACACACCTGCACGAGAAAATGAAGCAAGGCCATTCGCCATGACTCTCCATTGCCTAAAACACTAAGTAAAAAGAGTCTGAATAGTGAACAGCTTTTACATATTTACACAGCTTTTACACAAGCCTTATGCACATCCACAGAACTAAATGCTTCCTGGACAATTCATACATAAGTGTAAGAAGTGATATCATTGCCTACAAAGACAGCATGCCTTTCCGGGAGCGACAGCTCACAACTAAGATAATTACCAGCGCCTATTAAGCAATATTTCAGAGTCTTACCCTCGAATGCTCTGTAGGTGTGAAATCCTTCCGTGGAATGGCTCGCAACCAGGCTTTTCTTCGTACTTCGTCTCTTGGGAAGCAATAAACACGTACTTTGGGACCATTCTGGTAGTTCCCGCGGCACCCGGGAACACAGCACCGGCCCATGTTTCACGAAGTTGCACTCGCTACACGGCAGGCAATCAGTTTCCCATTCGTGCGCTAGCACAGGTACGCACGCCACACAAGAAACGGCCACACGAAACAGACACAGCCGTGCGAGGAGCGAACGGAAATGCACCCAACGCCAGGCTGAAAGACTCAAGCAGCAGCTAGACGCTCACTGCAAGACTGCGTTCGTGTCTGTGCTTGCCCGGGCAAGCGCGAGCACATCGAGGGAGACAACCGAGCGGAGCGGAGCCGCGCTTGGTGAGCAGCCTGACCGGACACTTGGCGTGACGTAGCGCGTGTGGAAAGGAGGGCCTGGAGAGGCCTGAAGAAAGTATTTAGAGGGTGTTGGAGGAGCTCCCCAATTGGGAGGCGAGGAGGTCTGACCGGCGCCGGCCCGGCGGACGCGTCGCGTCACGTCTCAACATGTCCGTGCGTCGCCGTCTCGTGCGCCTCATCCCGAGCCGTTCCTTCTTGCCCTCGACTCCGAGGGTATAAAGGCAGCTGCCCCGGACGCCAAGAGGAGGCTTCGATTTCTTCCGTCGAGTAACGTGGTCGCCCTGACCGGCTGCTCTTTTGCGATGCTAGAATAAACAAGTTGTTCTGTTGGCAGTCGACTCATCCTTTGCCAGGACCTTCGGATGTTTCCAGCTGTGCCCCAGGCCGCCAGGCCAACGCTACCCTTGGGGCTTGCGACCCATTCGCAACAGTCCTGTTTCGCCGACCTTCTCTCTTAATGGTTTGCCATGATGGGAAGCCAGTGAGCTCGGCTCACCGCGCGAAGATATAGGCAATCGTCCTGTAGGTTCTCTCACGTCAGGTCATGTCACATACAACGCTAGCCCTATAGGAATTTTGAACGCCAGAGCAATACGATGAGCTTTAATTTGCCCGAGTCGGGAAATTAGGAAAGGGATCTCTGGGGAGTTTAACGCATGTTATAATGCTAGAACAGCAATAAATGTAAAATCTGGGGTGGGGTGTGAAACCTCAAACATTTCCGGCGTCGGCTATCGCGTTGGTATAGAACAGTTCCAAATATTGTCCATTGTGATCACTAGTTTTTCACACGCGGTATTCGTAACATGTACTATCGGGGACAAAGGTCTCCCGGACGCGAAAAAAAAGCGATCTAGGTCCATACGTGTCACGCCTGCAAACAAACATCTGCTTTCACTGCCCCACATTGGAGCACGTGAGCCCGACTGTCACTTCAGCAAGTTTGGCTTTAATCAACTGCCCAAAAACGGAGCTGTCGGCTTTTGTTCCCGTGTATGCGTCCTGGAAAGTTTTTCCCCCAATAGTACATACGTGGGAAACTCGTCACGATAGTCGGATACAACCCAATAAAGCAGCGGCAGATGCTCCTCAAAGCAGGCACTCCTGCCATTGGCGTCTACCGATTGTCATGATGTCGCGGTTAATCCATGTACACCTGCCAGTGTGACATCGAAGGTGGTTGGCAAGTGGAGAAGGATTAATTGCGATGTCATGACAGTCAGACGCCGTTGACTGGAGGGCCTCTTTTGAGAGGCATTTCCCTCTTGGCTGTTGAGTTGTATCGGACAGGGATATAAGCCACTCTCGCTGCGCAAAACGCAGAGATGTGTCGCAAGCTCCCCGGATTCCTCGATTCCCTCAAGAGAATGCAGAGTTTTTGCCTCCCCTCGCCAAGTTGTCATCGGCCAGCGTGCCCAGCAACATGCCCGGAGCTGTCATTTCATGTGGCACATCTGAGGAGGCCTAACACTGATGCCCAGCAGCTGCGTCGAATGCACGCTGGTTGTTTTTTTTTCTTAGTATACCGTTGATTCGAACTTTTCACACTGGGCCTGTATGCCTTGGTAAACCCCTTCGATCACCATTTACGCTCGTCGCGTTAGTCCTCAAATAATTAATCCGCCCGTGCTTCCCTTTTCCTGTTCCTGCAGAGCGTTTCGCTAATACTTACTTTCTTTCCGGGGCCCGTGAAGCCCGTACCTTGAGAGGAGCGAATCCGGCCAGCTGTTCAACGCGGAAAGACTGCCCCTTTGCGTCACCCTCGTGCGACCGCCGCCCCGACGGCGCCGAATGCCGCCGTGCAGCTAGCTGGCTCCCCGGGCGCACCACGCGAGAGCGAGGCGATGGCATCGAGCGGAGGAGGACCGGCCCCCGAAACCGCTCTCGGTCGGCGCGTGTGTAGGATTCGCGCGTGGGCAGACCGGACCTCAGCGGCGCTAGGCCCGCTTCGGCGCCGCGCGGCCTGCCCCACTCCTGGGCGGTGGTGGTGGCCGCTGTAGCTCGCCGCCGATGCGATGAAAGGCGCCCCGCGGCCGATGTAGCTGAGTCGCGTTCTCCTGCTGAAACCTCGCCGCTGCCTGCCTCGCCGCCGCTCGACATGGGTCCGCGCGCGGTGACCTCCTGCTTCCTGTTGCTTCTGCTGCTCGCGGAGCTGTTCCCCGCGACCTCCGCCACGCACTGGCACCGAGGACGTCTTCAGCAGCACCAGCAGCGCATCCGAGGCGACACCCAGACGCGGCACCGAGATTCCTACGAGCGCGAGCGACCCGGTGGGTAGCCTCTCGCCTGCCAGCGCTGGGGGCCCTCTTTTGAAAACCCGTGGATTTGCCCGCTGCAGTCTGCGGCTTTGCGACATGCTCATCGGCTGCGAGGAGTACGGACTGCCTCTTGATAATGCCAATTTTTCTTCTGTATGAGAGTGGGGCATTTTCAAGGGTTTATCTCTGGTGGTGATGCGTCTTCGCTTTCCATTCTTACTAAAGTCGCGCCTCGACCGACGTAGGTCCAAGTACCCCCTGCACGAGAGACATCACTCCTAACACATAGCGCGAGTCAAAGTCGGCGCTTCGCGCAGGCGGGAAACGGAGCGCACAACGGTCTTCTGCCTCGAAGGCGAATCCTTCTCAGAGGCGCAGCTTACACAGGACATGATAGCACGGCTTTAAACAACATTTATGCGCAACGTTTAGCGCGTAGAGATTAATCATTTGACCAACTGCTAAATGTGGGCTTCTCAGTTGCGATGACCGTTGCAGGGTGGTTACACCCAACCCTCCTGGTGCGTTAAGGAGAGACTTCCCACCGAACGCAGCCTACTACGGCAGAGCATGAGGCCATCGCGCCTTGCCGGAGTCGGTAACGTTCGCCTGGCGCAGATTAGGGCCCGCAACGTCCCAGTGGTCAACTTTTGGTTCGTGTTCGGCTTGCGGGAAGCTCCGCAGGGGCGGAGGGGGACGAAACTCACCTGCGGAGGAGCGGCCGTTTCTCGCCCCGCCAACGCACTTCTCTTTTTCTCCCTCGGCCCGTATTTGCCTGCGCCTTTCCGCTTTGGGTTCTTTTTTCGAATGGCCAGCGCTTGCCTCGCGGCCGGATTTGTGTCAACTAATCGGCACAAGCTGTTGTGCGTGTCCGCATTGGCTGTGGCCGCGCCTTTCTTGGCTAATTATTAGATCTGCGGTCGTTTGTTCGGAGCTGTCGGAGGTCGTCTTTATTGTAACCAAAAGTGGGCTGGATGCGGAAATAGGGCAGGAGACCATCGTTAGGGGGCCACAGCACGCGTTTGTCTGCTCAGGCGCAAAAAAAAAAGTGAGATTCTCAGGTATCGATATTGAGAAAATAATCGTTGCATCACTGTAAGGAAGTGGCTCAAAAGATGAGCGGAACGTAGGGATGATGTGCAACGCCCAATTTTTTGTTCCCCTCTACAGGCTCCTTCGTTTCAGAGTGAATAAAGGGAACGGGGAGAGTATTTCTCTTAGTGTATAGATATATCACTTTAGAATACGGTGTGTAACGTTCACTAGGCTCTTGGTGCAGCCTTAGGACCAATGTTTTTTTTTTGTTGTGCCCATTTTAAAAAGGTGTTCAAAACTGGGCTTCCAGGAATTTTAAAAACAAGCGACGAGCAGCATAAAAACCGTTTTTGAACAGAGGTAATACAACCGGGCATTCACAAAGAGGACAATTGCCATCATCACTCTCCCAATTAGCTCAAATTAATTAATAAACGTTTTATGCACTGCGTGTAGCGTGCATGTTTATATGGGAAAGTTACAGGTGGTCGTACTGGTAGACGGGTCCGTTAGGTGAGAGTTCACCCCTGTCCCGTGATATTCGCCTCCAAATGTCGTACCTTGTGGAGTTCGCTGACCGTTCTTCGAACGAAGACTGAGAAAGGCCGCGCCAGTGTCGGCGCCGCGTGCCGCATCAAAGGGAGCCGTCTGGTCCCTACTTCCTCCGTCTTGCAGCGGACGTCCTCGTTTACACCGCGCCGCCTCGGGCATAATCCGCCTTGAAAAAGCCTAACCAGATACAGCTGTCGACATGTGTGCGTCGTCAAGGGGTGACGAGACTTCGGCGATGCGGGAGAGATACAGCTGGGTGGGGACCGAGTGCTGGGTGACCAGGAAACGGATTATTCCCTTAACGACTGTGTTCTCTTTGTTGCTGTAAACAACCTGAGTCATCGCCTCGTCGGCACATGTTTCTAGCATCTGTGGTGCCGTGGGTGGCGTGGGGAACGGAAGTCGCATTTGTGTTGTTTGTGTGGTTATTTGAAGCCTCCTTCCCAAATGTTTTCATCAGAACTTTTTCCCCAATCTCTGATCAGTGGGCGGACCTTATTTTCCTTTCCCTAACCACTGATTGGCGAGATGGGTCGTTTGTTATCTTATTGGTTGCTGTCCCCGCTAAGGGCGGACGGAGACAGAGGGTTTAAAACCAAGCGCTCTGGGTTGAGCGGGGGCTGAATTCGTCTGATCCACGATTTAGTCATGTAAATAGTTTTCTCCTTGCTTTGTTTCTTCTCGTTTTTTCACCTATGTTGTAAATAAATAGTTAACCTTCTCCTTTCCTTGAGTAATGTGGATGTTTGCGAGTAGAACCACCGGGTCATCAAGAAACCCCGATTTCATCATCAAGTAGTTTCCTCTCATCGCCAGCGGAAGGAGAGACTCAACTTACCTGTTGCGCGTGATTACGCATTCGAGACGGTGGCGATATGCGTGAAACTTCTCCCTGGAGTGACGCAACTGCTGCGTACGGTGTTCATTCGATTGCGCTAGCCGAAAGTGAAAGGGAAAGAGTTTTCAGCTTCACCCGTCGATTTACGCTGTTGGAAGATGAAATATCATCTGCAACATTTTTTTAGAAATAACAGCGCGAAACACGGGTACAAAGGGTAGAAAACACAGGACAGCGCTTGTCCTCTGTTTTCTACCTTTTGTACCCGGATTTCGCGCTGTTATTTTTAAAAAGGTATCACCAACTCGCCCGCCTAGCTATCATCTGCAACAGTTGCGTCAAATGAAGAGGAGTTTTGCCTGACTGCGTAATAACGCGGATGGAGTAGCAAATATCGGTAAGCAGGCTTGCCACCGGAACTTTACGAAGTGGAATTCGACTGCCCCTAACTTACCAATATAAACATGCATGCTAACTGCAGTGACCAAAAAGTTTATGAATTGATTCCAGTTCATTAGCAGACTGATGACAACAATTACCCTCTCAGACTGTGTCCGCCTCGTCGCATAGCAGATGTAAAGAAAAACTTGTTTCGTATGGCACTCTTTCTAATTTGTTTCTAAAAAAAAATTCTGAACGCATTATTTTGAGGTCTCTCTGTTTTGTTCTCAGATGTGCAGTATCAGGTGCACAGGGGAGCGCGCGCTGGAGCGGTATGCTCGGACAATTAGCATGAAATTTTATCGTAGTTGCGGCTACTAGGCTTGTGCTTTTATTCATCATTCGTGCAGCCATGAGGATTACCTGCTAGAACCGCTACCAGCATTAAAATTTCGCATCTATTGCTTCGCCAGCCGCGGCTCGGGCGCTCTAGACAAGCGTGCTCACGTCTGTACTAGGAATGCGCACATACATGAATTAAAATTTCAATCAGTACTGCTCTCAGTAGGTCTTTCGAAGTCAGGGTGCGTTAAGCCCATAAACAGAGTGGCTGTTTTCAGTCGTTAACCTCATTCAAAATGTGTTCTTTTTAACCGGCGTTGGGATGAGTGATCCTACGAAATAATCGCATTTACAGTCAGGGACAAAAGTCTCTGCGCAGCGTGCTCCGTAGACGAAGCCGATGGCTCTCTTATTTGCAGCCGGATTGAGAGCACACTTGTGAAGGTGAAAGAGCACCATTTTGACTATCACCTCCACAGGTGTGGTCTCTATAGCCGGGGGCTAATAATAGAGCTATCGACTTCGTATACGGGGCATGCAGTCCAGAGACTTTTATACTTGACTGTACGTGCTTACCTGCATCGCTGGATTTTCGTAGCAGTGCAGTTGTCTGTATTGAGGAGATGTGCAGTTCTCCGAATGCATTTGTTTTTACTCGCACTACTCTTAATACGAGCGTTGATGAATTCTTCATTTCGAATCGCGTCTTATATCAAACCGTCTTTCGACGATCGGGAAGAGCTTATTAAGTAACCTTCGTTATGACGGTACAAGTTCTACAGTTGGGTCATTATGATGTTTCTTCCCGGTGCTTCAGCTGCCCAAAATTTAGGCTCTTAACTTTAATGAAATAAACGCAGAGCTCATTCGACCCGTTTCCGATACCTCTGTTGCTGTGTCTTTCATTGTCAGCGACGCTACACTTGTCTCATCATCATTAATGTCATGATTACTTCAAATGTCATGTACAGTTTCAGGCCTTCTTATTGGCATGATAATCTTACTTTCCAAATCATATTTCGTCTACCTTTCGTGCCGATTATGTTCATAGAAGTGGCTCCATATTGGGGTTGGTATGTCGGAACCTCTCCTTGTAATATCCTTGTGAAGCTGAAGCTTTAAAAAGCTTTAGTGAAGCCAGAACGTCAACAACCGGCCCTATTAATAAGGATCCTGACCTGGCAGCAATATTTTTTTGTGAGCGATCTCGAGATTGCTGCGCAAAAATTGGCTGTCTTCGTTATGCATGTACATCACAAATGAAACTACTCGGTGACGGTTCACGAAACCTCGCTTCAGCCCTTTTCAAAATATTGTTTGTACTGACAGTGTTTCATAAGGGTCACTGATGTGGTTGCCAAGAGTGCTGCTTCCTTACCTCCGAGTATTTCCTTCTTATACTGGAAGGGTTCTGGAAGGTACAGGCACTGACCTTGTGTGGCGCATTCAAGGGCAGAGCTCCACTCGATCATGCCTCATGTAGTTGGGCGGTGTCTGCTGCGAATGCTGGGTAGTTCTGGTACGGTTGCGCGCAAACATGTCGCTGCAGTTGACTCCTTCCAAGGACAGACTGTAGTTCACCTGGAATAGTTAAATGCTTTCAGTTTACTTAGTTATTTGCCTAAAGCCCTCTTCCTGCTCGGCTAGTGGCACGACGTCATGCTGCTTCTCTTATTTTTGGATGATGCGTTCATGAACGCGCTGTCCGTTTTTTTTTTTCGGGTGGTATTGCCTCTATGGACGAGGGTGGGCAGAGAAACACCGGAAAGAGCTGACAAGAGTAGTTCGGACAACTCTTGTTAGCTCCAGAAAGTTATACTCGCCGTTTTAGACGATTTTTTTTATCCATCACTCATTCCACCTTGTACTAATGCCTGTCGCCGTACCAGTACATGTTCTGAATCCGCTACTCTGAGAACCGGGAGGACAAACCTACTTGCCGCTTCTTCCACTGCCAATCTTGGCCCGGAACACTCCGAAATCCTGCCGAAGCCTGCATTTTGATGCGTCAGCTCAGTCTGCAAAGCCGTTGGACAATGGAGAGAGTAACAAAGAATAAACGGTGGCTACCACCCACTCCGCAATATCGGAACGTGGCGAAGATTTTTTTAAAGATTAAACTAAGTTTACATAGTCCATATGCTAAACTCTATTCGTTGAAAGAATAGTGGAAATGTGGATTGAGAAGTGACCATAACACGCCAGGTGACGAAACTGAAACACGGCAGGTTTCAGCGGCTACTTACAAGCGCAAGCATAAGCTACAGTACCTACCCTCTCAGTTGCTCAGACGTGTGAACATCCAGGTGTCTTCCCCCCCCCCCCCCACACACCTTTTCTTGTCCTTGCTGATCGCTGCCTATGCGTCGACATTTTTAGTCGTCGGCAGTGCGCGTGTGCGTCATTCTGCTGGCCATACTTCCCCCGCTCAACAACGCTCGCAGCGCAATTCCGGCGAGCGCCAGCAGTCCCCGTTGCGCAAGTAGGTTACGGGGGAGGCCGAGCGTGGGGCCGGGTGTCAGGACAGGTCCATCCTTGGCTGTGTCGCGCTGCCGGACGGATCGGTGGGCGACAAACGCGACGGGGGCGAAGGGCAGTGCGGAGAGGGAAGGCGCCACCGTTGATTCACCTGTGCGGCGGAGAGCGCGGCGAAGCCGAGACGGCAGGACTGCGTCGTCGGATCGTGGGCGGCACAGGGTTCTCCCGGACACGGCGCGTTCCTTCGAGCTCGTTTTGCGTGCCGTAGCGACCTTTTACTTTCGTCGGCCAAGTGGACGGCCGCCCAGCTGGGCAACGATCTCCTCTCGGCTTACCTTTGTGCGCGGCCTTTGGGGCGCTGGATTCGAAACCGGAATGAGCCCATTTCGAATCCCAGCGATGCGATGCCGAGGTGTATTCGCAGGGCTCTGCTATTCGGCTGGTTTTCATGAGGTCAATGGGTTGCCGTAAGGTGTTCCGAGGTACATAAGAGTAGCAGCGCTGCATTTTGTCTCCACGTATTTTGACTGACCGAGTTGAGTCAATCAAATCTGCGTTTCCCATTGGACCATCGTGTTCCGATTTTTCGCAGCCCTTTGGTGAAAATCATCCCTGCCATACTTCCATCCAGTTTCGTGGAAGTGTCAGTTGCTGCTTTGGCAGTAACACGGACACATGCAGAAGAGAAAAGCTGGAGAACGTCATGGTCTTTAATTAGAATAAACAGAGGCAGTTTCATATCTAAACTCATTGCTTTCTTTCTTGGAGACCGACACCCAGTGAAAAATATAGCCCGTGCAATTTCCCCAATATCATTTGAAGAAACGAGACGTTCCCTGTATTCTGCAGAAGGGTACGTTGCTGAGCTAGTCGGTACATGTTGCACAGGGGGAGGAACAGCGCTGTGTCTAATCCCTTCGTCCTGACTCAGCTGCGCGGTGCCTTCACCTTTGCAGCTTGTATTCTGGTCGCGCGCGTTTCACTTCACCCCCTAAGCTGTGGGACGGAATCACCGTAAGTAGTGCCGCTTAAAATACGAGTACTGCGCCCTTGGGAAGACACGAAGTTAAGAGGACTGGTGGGCAGGAGTCATCATAGCAGGTTTTATTGCGTAGTATTCGTAAAACCAAAGGCACCGAATTTTAAACAGCGTTATTTCTCGCATCACAGATTTGGTTTTGTCTTGGCTCTCTCTTTTCTTTTTTACTTTTACGTTGTCTCTCAAACTCCTGAGTTCCGTGCCGTGTTTATTGCGCCTACTCTTATGACGCCGCCTCGGTAGAAGCGTGGTACTCATACGGTCGCTATAACAGACGCGAAAGGGCACTGCAATGTCAAATCGATATGTTGATTGCACTGACAATCCATGCACGCGTTTGCTTTCCTTGCACGCTGAAATTCTGCTTTTTAACACATCTAGTTCCTCAGTTATTGACGACCTGGTTCCAATGCGAAGTGACACCTATGTTGTTGTTTTTTTCTTATATGTGTCGTACGGCCAGTGACGTGCAAATCAAGAGGGCGGAAAACGAGTTGCCTTTATAATCTCTGCTAACTTCAAGTTAGTCCTCTCAAGTTATGCCTGAGGCGGGCCTTCAAGACGTGTCCCAAAGGTTTTCTTAATTACAGAAGTCTCCCAGAAAGTTGTGAGTAACGTTGTAGGTCTTGTTATTGTTACGCTGAGTTGCCAGGCAAAAGCACGCTGCTTCGGCATTCCTGGTTCTCCAGCGCATCTAGGTGTTCCCCGCTGATTTTTCCTGGAACTTGTAGCCGCGTTACGTATAGGGATACTAGCTATAGCAAAGGAGACTTTCTATCAGAATAGGCAGATGACGGCGTGCAGACCCTGCGCATAGGCTTCCAGAGTGCAGTTGGCTTTGTCTTGGCATTATCTTTGATATGATTACCGCTCAAGATCATAAACGACCAAAATTTTTAAAAAGTGCTCTGTAAAGCATATATGCGCACGAATCTTGCGGCATCACATTTTCGTAGATGCCACCTTGTCCTTCCCCAGACGGCCAGCAATGTCCGACGGACGTCCGATTAAGGTCCGTACGTCCGAAGCCGAATCCGGACATCCGAAGGAAGAACGAAGCAGATCCGAAAGCGGACATCCGAATCTGGATGTCCAGTGGGCGTCCGGATATCCGAATCAGGATGTCCGGCGGGCATACGATGGGCGTCCTACTTAGGACCGATTTTGAAAACGGCCAGAACGGAAAAATCGCTTTTCCATTCGGCAGTAAACCGGTATATTTCTTGTCTGGTTGTTGTAGGAGGCGGGGAGGGCTGGAGAGCTGCCCACTGAGGACTCTTATTAGAAGCTCGAATTAGCTCCGCGACCTCTAGTCTTATTTCTTGTGTTTTGCGACACTGTTGGTGCTAAAAAACTTATCCATATTGCAGGCTGTAAGAGCAGCACAATTGTGTCTGCAATCTTTAGCACAGCTACTTGAACACAGACACCGCGCTAACTTCGCATTCGGCACGCGGTGGCCCGTAAACCTAAGCGAGCAACTTTTCAGCGAGAGTCCTCCTACAAAAAAAAAAAAAATCTCTGCGGAGCTCCGTTTGTGCATTGAATCCATCGCGTGGACGCAAACTTCCCGGCGGTCTAACTCGCTGTGAGGACGTTGCACTGAGAATACGAGTGGGTGCAGTGCTGCATCCTCTACTCACAGGCCCCTCCACTAACATGTCCTTTCTGCGCTACTCCAACCAAGGAGGCAGTGCTTAGCCATTTTTTGACACCTTGATCCGGTTTTAGTGCAACGCGCGCCACTGACTGCGCTGACACAGCTACCACCCAAACCGCCAGCCAGATGCATGCATGTGGACACATGCGCCGCACATGGAGCCTGAATTCGTGCCGAAAGGTTAATTTGCGCAATGAAAAAAGCTGTCCCCTCACCTCTTTCATTTCACTTCTTCAAACTGCCTGCTATCCTTTATTTCCGCTGCCCCAGCTCAGGTGCCGCCGCCACAGTAATGGCAGATGCCGGGGTTAGCAAAAATCTTTTAACTTCCATTTTTATTATTATTTTTAATAAACACTTACTACTACTACTACAATGAACAAAAAGCAAACCTCACAGAACGCCGACGATTGATTTTGATATAGTGCCCCAGTATCCTATAACACATTAATTTTGGTCCACCATGTCTGTTTATTGCTATATAAAAAAAATAGACTTGCATTGACTTGAATCCAGTATTGCTTTTAACAAAAAAAAAAGCCTTCTGTTGATTCCGAAGGTTAAAATACAATTTTAAACACTTTAGAAGCTACTAATGCACTTTATTCTCATGTTTGTTAATAATAATTGGTTTTTTGGGGAAAGGAAATGGCGCAGTATCTGTCTCATATATCGTTAGACACCTGAACCGCGCCGTAAGGGAAGGGATAAAGGAGGGAGTGAAAGAAGAAAGGAAGTAGAGGTGCCGTAGTGGAGGGCTCCGGAATAATTTCGACCACCTGGGGATCTTTAACGTGCACTGACATCGCACAGCACACGGGCGCCTTAGCGTTTTTCCTCCATAAAAACGCAGCCGCCGCGGTCGGGTTCGAACCCGGGAACTCCGGATCAGTAGTCGAGCGCCCTAACCACTGAGCCACCGCGGCGGGGCTTACGTTTATTCCTGATTGCAAAATAAAAGGCCGGCTTAAAAGCCAAAACCAGTCAAAGCCGATCGCGAGCCGCGCTGAAGTGGCTATGTGCTTGCGAGCTCGATTTGCCGGGTTTTTTTTTCGTCGTCAAGCGCTGTTCGCGGGCGGTGTTATTATTGAGATCGATGAATAAGTATCTCGTGCATCTGTAGGTAACATCTGTTTTCGGCAAAGAACATTCAACACGAAGAGAAAGGAGCAATTTTCTATTAAGCGACGTTGTGCCCTGAAGTTGGGCAGTGGAACACTTCTTGTGAGTGGTTACTGAAGGGAACCAAATACCTGATAATGCACCTTACGGCGGTCAAGTTGTACCGGTGATTGAAAAAAAGCTTGGAAGTTAGAAAAAGTTTCCCTGCGTCGCATCGTCGTCTTACGCCCGTACACCCAGCCTGCACGGCCCAGCTCGACTGGAATGTGCGAAACGCCGTGAAAGGTGAGCCCATTTGTCTGAAGCGCTCGAGCGATGCTCTACGAAGGAAAGAAAGCGAATTTTTAGAACAGGTACTGAATTTAAGAAACATTCGCGCTGAAGTACCGCCCGATAGGAATGCAACCCCGTGCAGGAACAAGCACTTCATCTTGCTGCGTAAAATTTTCCTTCATTCGCTCTGCATGCCACCGCTCGAGTGTTCTAGACAAACGTGCTCACCTCTGTATACGTGGGCAGATCACCGTGACTGTTTTCGCTGTGGTTTTGTAATTTGGCGTATATGTATATTGTGTGTCCTGTTTGTCGCTTAGGAAGCAGCCCTTTCGTGCAATAAATGATTTTTCGTTGGACCTATTGCTACTTATGTTTGTTCTTAATGTTAACAGTGGCCTACCGACTTCCTGCTGCAAAAAGCATGCAGAAACCGCTTGCATAACCTGGGTTCTCGGACCCTGCGACGGTCCGAGAAATGTCCGTACGTCCGCGTTCGGACGTCCGTCGGATGGACTACACGTTCCGCGGTCTTGCATCGGATGGTCCGAAGGACGTCCGGTGGTTGACTTTCGGTAAAAAAATTGTGTTCCGACGGACATCCGAAAGTCCGAAGCGGGATAACCGTCGGACTTCCGTCGGACGTCAATGGCGTGCAGCCCCTGCGCATAGGCTTCCAGAGTGCAGTTGGCTTTGTCTTTGCATTATCCTTGATATGATTACCGCTCAAGTAAGATCATAAACGACCAAAATTTAAAGAAAAAAGTGCTCTTTAAAGCATATATACGCACGAATCGTGCCGCATCACATTTTCTTAGACGCCACCTCGTCCTCCTTCAAGTGTTCTTGTTAAAGCTAGAGTAATCGAAAGCAATGTGGCCTCTGACAAGTTGAAGAGGTAGCTTGTGGAAGATGACCACGTTATATACGCACCAAGTAACACCCAGCGCCTTGTTGAGAATGACCTGTACCTTAGATGCAGTTTAATGAGTGCGTATTCTTTGCAAGCAACTGTCGTACACGGTTTCATGCCTTTTTCTGACTCCTTATTTTATCTTGGTCAAGTTGAGCTTGAAATGAGCTCAGCTGTGTTGTCATATTGTGCTGGATATCGTATTTAGTATACACTCCTGTAAGCTGTGTGTTCCTCTTAGTTGAACTTGCCTCATTGCTATCCATTTCACCTTCTTTTTACTGACCTCTGCCGGCACTTTGGCTCAGGCCGTATTGTAGTAACTTGTGTGTTGCGTGAAAAATAATCATTCGAAAAGTCACCCAGAAGTTTTCGCTCGTTAATGCGTTCCTTTGCACGTTTGTGAATACAATCCTCTGGAGGAATGATAAATTATATCTAAATCGCCGCAGGAACAATGTGGCACTTTTAATCTATCGCTTTGAGAAGCGCAGCCACTCTGCCGCTCATTTCTATATGATCGCTAGAAACGATTTCCACTTCCGCCAGAGCTCCGACTACTCTTCACCCGTTCATCAGTTGTTTCCACTCTATAAGCACAGGCAAAAGCGTCCGTGTCGTATCTCGATTTTCTGTTGGCCCTGCGACAACTAACGATTGCTTGCATCTCACAGCGTGCAACTGCAACGGTCGTTCCCGCAAGTGCTACTTCGACCAGGAGCTGTTCGAGCGCACCGGCCACGGCGGCCACTGCGTCAACTGCTCGGACAACACCGACGGCCCCAACTGCGAGCGCTGCCGCGAGAACTACTACCAGAACAGCGATGGACGCTGCATGCCCTGCAACTGCGACCCCGTCGGTAAGCGGCTTCCCACCATTCCATGCTGCAGCGTGATAACTTGAAACTATACGGCAGTGACGAGTGCGGTGTGTACGAACTGCTTGATTTGCACATTACGGCCATTAATTAAGGCCTCGTCTTAGATTACTGACACCCTTTGTAAACGGTAAAAGTGGTACGACTCCGATTCATTTATTCCCTACTCGTAATTCTTTGCTTGCCCTCCGTCGTTGGCTTGAACGCTGCCAAGCTGCCACAGTCGCCGCGTTCAGCCATATGGAACAGCATTATGGAGGAAAACTAGCCAAAAAAAATCTTTCCAGTGAAAAAGAACCGCTGTGTAGAACACCGACCCGCTCATATTTGAAACCTTTGTCACGAGGTACGGTGTTTATAAAGTTTATTGCGCTCTTTTCGCATTGAAACAAAAGCTTAGCTGGAGTTGATAGTTCTAGAAACTGCACATTCGCTGCTTCGATTGCCTTGATGTGACTGGCCGCGGCAATATCAGTCCTGGCCTGAACTAAACGCTGACATATATCTAGGCATCCTATCGCCGTATTTTTTTTTACTCTCCGAATTCTAAACACAAAAATATAAACCGAAGCTGGATGTTTGTAAACAATGCGGGCTCCACATGCAGGATTATTTTCCGCCTTTTCGTTATATTTTTAGACTGTACATTCTTTCCTCTCTCCTGACGCACAGGTTCCCGGATGCTTCAGTGCAACAGCAAGGGTCAGTGTCCTTGCAAGCCGGGAGTCGAAGGGCAGCGTTGTGACCGCTGCGCACCAAACTTCTACGACTTCTCAGAAGATGGCTGCAGGTAAGCGGTGCGGGCCGTTGGCGCATCGTGAAGCTGGATAAAAAAAAACGCGCTTTTCTTCTCCGATCGCAGAGCAGGTTTCAAGTGTCACCTCGTTTATTTGCTCCAGCTATGGATACGAAAGGCGCGTCACAAACCCCCTTTTCTTTTTTTCGCGACCAAGTGGCTTCTCGCAAACACTGCTTTTGCAACGAAAGTCGCACTGAAACAATTGTCGCTACATTTACTGTTTAGCTTTCTAATTCAAGTATACACACTGTTAAAAAAGGATAAGGGTCACTGCACTGATACTTTTTCTTTTCTTTTACATGGCCACAACTTCAACAATTTCTTGTGCATATTCTCGCAAAGGAAGGCAGTGCTGCGGAGTACTATTTATTTCAGTAAAAATAATTACAGACGCGGAAAAAAAGTACGCTGTGTATTTCGGACCGTACTTGCCTTGGAAGTTGCTTGTAAAGTGCACAAGGGCAACAAAATAAAATGATTATAGCAATGACCGCCTTTTTTGCTTCTTGAATTTGGTTCCAAGCAACCAAACCTTGTTGCCAGCGAGACTTGCTACAGGCGCTACGCAATGTTGTCGCTCGTGTTTTTGTTCCATCAAAAATGAAAGCAAAACTACGAGCGGCAACGAAGAATTATTTTATTCACATGATAACTGCCTTATGGAGCGCATTTTGGTTGATGGGCTTTCATTGGCGGCATAAACAGAGCGAAAAACTGACAATAACAGAGGGGGATGATGCCTGAAGTCCTGTAACGTCGTCCGCTTGTCGTGTGCTGCTTTTTTGTGCTGTTTATGTTCCCAGTTAGTGATTATAGCTTTTCAACTAAAAAAAAAGAATATGATGTAATAGAAAGTAAAAGTGATAGATGGGGGATGCAAGCTTTCCCTCTGATTTCTTGGATGAATGTTTTCAGTGGCGCTGCTTGTATGCTTTCTTGATACCGTTTTTATTTTGCGTGTGTTTGTATGTGTGTACATATGTATATGTGTATATGTGTAATCCTGTAACACAGTGCAGTGCTGTGTCTTGTATACAAGGTGTACAGCTCTCGTGTGCTTGCGAGGAACATCTCTGACCCCTTTACTGTCCTTGGGTTCATTCCTGCATCTTCGTCAGTCCTAAACGTTCATGGCAAGTAACCCGTACTTCGCACATGACTGCTGAAAAGAGAACGCTGTTATAGCCTTGCCTGTTGGCAGTGTTGAACCTGTAGTAGCGCTGCGGCGAGAACACAGCTCATATTCACCTGGGAGCACACGCCAAATCAGCAGGAAGCATATGTGGCCACCGGCGCTAGGCGAAACCTTCAGTTTTCGCCCTGTATTTGGAGCAGTTTGGAGGTGCCGTTCATTAGCGTCAGCCGCCTCCAGGATGTTTTCTAACGACAGAATCTCCTCAGTTGATGATAAAGCCTGAACTCGAATGAGAGAAAAAATGGCCATCTTGGTGGTTGGTGCTGATCGCCCTCTGCGCTGAAAAGTGAGGAATAGACCTCTTCCAGCTTTTCAGAGCAGGCTTCCAGGCGATCACATACGACATTTGGTTTCCACTCTCGAAGCTTTCCAAGTCTTGTCAGTTTGTGATCTTTGGTCGTGTTAGTTTCCGATACCTTTGCCCTCGCCGCCTAATGGCATCGAGCCTCGCTTTTTTTGAATAAATAATTTATTAATTTGTAGCGGTGTCTTATGACGACCACGGCCACGAGCCACGTGACGACGACGAAAGTAGCACGGTGGCGCGTGGCAGGATCCGCGTGCATGCGTTCAAGGTGATAGCCAGCCTGCCCGTGTTCGCGCAGAGTGTTGGTCGCATTTCCTCCCCTCGGGACTGTTGGCCACACTAGGGCAGTGAAACGGAACGTTCCAACCGTACATGACGCTTCAAGCTTCGTCAGTTTAAACTACAAGCATGGGCACCAAGCCTACTACACTGTACCGGCTTCCGGCGCCTCTGTGGCCTCTGCACCCGCGAGCTTGGACAGTCTGCGCTTGGAGGAGCTTCGGGCAGGCCCTTGTGACTCTGCAGCGGCGCCCGTTTGCAGGCTATGCGGCTGCAGCCAGGCTGGCAGTGTGGACAGCCCGCCTTCATGTAACCCGGAAACAGGCGTGTGCCGCTGCAAGACCAACGTGGAGGGCCGCCAGTGCGACCGCTGCAAACCCGGCTTCTTCAACCTGCAGCGCGACAACGAGTTCGGATGCACGCCCTGCTTCTGCTTTGGCCACTCGGCTGTGTGCCAGAGTGCGCCCGGGTACTCGCGCTACAGCTTCCTCAGCACCTTCGCACGGGGTAAGCATGCAGGAAGGAGCCGAACTCTCTGAACTCTTGCGGGATGCACCGTGATGTGTATGTTGTCTATCGCCGGCAATGCGCCCGCCTTCATGGTTTACTTCTATAGTCGGTAGCAGCTCCGGTTCGAAAACGGACACTAATGCTTTGAGCTCATGCTCAAAGCCTTTCTTGTATTGCTATTTTATGAGCCTAGGTTTTCAGGGAGAGGCCAGGGGTGTATGCCATTCTAGAGTTCATATGTGCGTGTTTCAGGCTTCACAGTTACTGGTGAATGCAATCGATACAGAAGTGCGTGAACGAAGTCAGTAAAGGAGGTCTCCAAAGAAATATGTCGGGAGAACCGCCTCTACAACAATTACGTAGAGAACAAAAATTTACAAACAATTTTGCCAAAAATACAGTGAAATACTAATAGAAGTTATTGGTTCTTGTACAAAGAGTAGCAAAACAAGGCAAAAGTAAAGAAAGATATTCAGCAACTAAGTTCAGCCCGGATATATTGAACCCGGATATTTCGAATGATTGGCTATATGGAACACACAAATTATCCCTCTGAAAATACTGTTTAAAATATAGAACAATCTCAAGTATATCGAACTCCAATTTCACCGGTCGTTCGATTAATCGAACTGTGGGCCTCCCCTCCTACAAGTGGCGCTCTTCCTAACAGCGCTCTTCATAACAGCGCTCTTCATAACAGCGCTCTTCAATCCCTTTTCTCGCGTGGAGACGGGTTGTCCGCGCATTCTTGGTCACCTGTTAGCAATGATTGGTCCATGAAGACGCGTGACGAGATGAACGTGCGGTGTGCTTAAGGGCGACCTTCGGTCTCTTGTACTCATTTTCCACACCACATCCCTGTCATGCGATGAAGCTGACCTAAATCACTGCAGCTTAGCGGCTGCCCATGCTTGGTGTGCTTCGCTGTCGAAGGCGTTGTGAAAAACAACTCTATTGTAATTTCAGTGAGCGATTGTTCCATTTATAGTGCACTGGTAAAAGATGATAGGCAGTTCCTTGTTCCAAGGCACCGACCGCTGTGGCTTCGATGCGAAGCAGGTAAGGCCTAACAACGCGAGGTAGTGAGTTCTGCTCTGCCAGCACGTCGGCGGCTTGCATGTCGCTGCAAGAAGAGCGTCACTAGCATGGATGCGATGTATTCTTGCTCCTCGATTGCAGATAAGCTTATCTGTTATTATATCGAATTGCAGATACATCGAACCATTTCGCAATCCTCTTCAGTTCAATATATCCGAGTTCAACTGTATAACGATGTAATACAGGTGCAGTACCATACGCCAAGCAATTACAATTGGAAGATAACCTTTAATTGCACATTAGAAAATCAGCTTCTGGCGAGCTCTGAAAGGAACAAAGACGGTCACATGAATTAATTAATGTAGGTAGCTCCATGTTGTGATTCTGGAAAAACTGGCGGTTTGCTTTCCATAATAGAGTTGGCCTTGGGCAAAAGTAGGTTACCCCGACTGGAGAACCTCACATTGTTGGCGCTAATGAAAAGTTGTTTATTGAAGCTACTATTTAGCAGGTCCGTGTTGCGATCCTAGTATATGAACGAAGCGAGTTTTCGTTGAAATGAGACAGCAATCGGTAAAACGTTAAGATTACGGTCTGCCTATGCACTGCATAGGTGTTCACTGAAAGATAAGGTCCGCTGCCTTCACTTTAACTGTCTAGCAAAAGTAATCGACACATCAATGGGGTAGCGTCAGGGGAAGCGTTGGTGGAAAGGGAGAGGAAAATGGAGAAAACGCTACTATTTCAGTGATAACACCGCGACTGTATCTAGTCGCTGAGATCTATGCCATAGCCCTTTCTGTATGGCGTGTCGTATTTCCCAATATTGGGTGCAGAAATGTTTGGCATCATATTTTTTTCAGCGAAGCTTTTAGCGGCTCACTTCTCACGTGAGCATTGGCGTAACACATCACGTGACCGTGACGTCTCGTGCAGCGAGGAATTCTCTTCATTTAATTGCAAAAGCATAAACAGCTGCACCTGTCAAGTGCAATAATGAGAAAGCATAATCGTGAGGGCATTTTTTCATATTTTAAAAAATTCGGGCTTATCTGGCCATGACTTGCGGGCAGGACTTGTATTCTATGTCATGGAAATGGGCTTGTTTTCGCAAATGATTGCATCGCAAATGTTACGGTAACCAATTTAGCTGTGTTGGATCGTTTTAAAATTTGGTTGGTATATGTCATATTATGATGTGAATTTGCATCATTTTCCTGTCAATGTAGGCCTTCGGGCACCTTCATTTACTTAAGTAGGGAAACCTTTATTCAGCGTCGACGCTCTCATTGTGAATGCAACAAAGCGTCGGAGCACTCTTTGCTAGAGTCGGGCAGTGTGCAATGTAGCCCTTCACGCCAAGAAGAGATCAAGCCTGTCTTGACATTCTGGGCTTTGCCTATGATAATCACCGTTAGAAGTTAAAACATCACACAGAATTCAGCCAAGTGTACAGTCAAAAAGAATACGAGCTCAGATAACTTAAGCATCAAGATCAAACGACTTTCCCGGCAGAGCTTTCGAAAAACGATTTCTGGATAGGTGCTGGTTTGATTACCTGAGTTGTTCTGTGTAGAAAAAAGAAAACTCGGTCAGCTAACCACACTTTTGGCAAGGTGGCTGGTTTCCTATCTTTTGCTCGGGGTCAAAAACAGCGGACACTCAGGTTTCACCCAAAAACTTAACAGTCCTAGTTGTAGCTGACCAGCTTGGACGCAGAGTAGCAGATTGCCCCTCTACTCTGGCTGTTTAGTCCTGGCTGTGGTGGCCACTGACGTGGAAGATGATGTGAAGGGGGCATAGATGACGACCTTAGCTGAACTACGTTTCGCAGATGTCGTCGCGAAGTGCAGGCACATCAAGATATCCTAAACCTCATTCATATTGTGCTAGCCGCCTTCGGTGGTGTCATGGTTTTTTTGTTGTTTTCATGATGGAATGTAGCTCCGAAATTTCCGTCCTATATTCGCTTATGCTACAGGTGGTGCTGGCTGTAATTTTCCAGGTCATTTTTTTTTCGCACGGTAACTATAAAAGGCACGTGACAGCACACTTGTACACTGCTTTTTTTTTTTTGCCTTGGCAGCTACAGACAAGCCACACATGAAAGCAGGTTTCATGGAGCGCTTTCCAAAGAGCAAGGGATCTAGTTGTTTATGTCCATAAAGCGTTCACATTTTTCCCGAGATCGGGTCTAGGGTGCCTGAAAGCAAAAGAAAAAAAAAGCTCTCGCTCCTGGCGGGCTCCATTACCATCTAGGGGTAACGTAAAACTCGTGCGGAGCGGATATACGACGCTATTCGTCAGTATACTCCTTACCGCTATACAGTGATGCTTTCCGCCAAGCAAGCCTCGTTGCTAACACCCAAGTGAAATTTTCAGTGCTCATTATCTTGCGTCAGGACCTTTGTGTCTCAACAGCGAGTGGTACCGAATTTTAAGTGCGAATTGAACCGCCTGAGTGCGCGCCCTGCTCTGCAGCAGACTTTCAGCTTCAACACCGTCAACAGTCAGCGTCTCTTTCCGACGCTAGGTGGACAGTTGTGTACACTGTGAAATCAGCGTGGTGGCTGACTAGTAGACTAGCTATTTCGGGCTGCAGAAAACCGGCCGGGATGAATGAATTCACAACGTCATTGTTTGAAGTTCAACCAGGCCACACGAGTCGTTTCAGCGAGTGTGACAACACTTAACTGCGTTTTACTGGAGTCTGTTTATAATATAGTAGCGAGTGCCTTCACGACCCATGACAAAGTTTGGGTCATAAACATGAACTGCTTTGCACGCCGCACGCTTTGCGGTGCGTGTGGAACCCCTGGCAGTGCCGCCTTTCCTACCCTTTTCTTCCTGTTTCTCCCTAGTCTTATTCGCAGCTGGAAGAACTGGCTTACCAGCTGCGATCTGCACCTCAAAATCCTATTAACGCCTTACCCATGCGACTCCGAGATGGCACTGGTGCAAATACGGTTTCATATCTCATTCGCAACAATGCTTTCCTGCAGACAAGGAGCACTGGAAGGCGGCGGACAAGCAGGGCCACGGCGTGAACACCCGACACGAGTACGCCGCCCACCACCTGGCCGTTGTCGCGCCCGCAGATGAGGCCGTCTACTTCCTCGCACCCGGTAAGCGGCCCTGGTGGTCAGCGTTCGCCGACACTGGCGGCAACAGACCGTAAAGTCGACAATGCTTGGCTGCGTGGCGTGGAAGTGAGGTAGCATAGCTAGCCACTAAGACAGAGCACAGTGCCTGCGAGGAGCAGTTCCCAGATTACATTCTTCTTGATATTAATATTAGGACGGCACCTGGCCAAAGTTAAACAGTGCCACTCTTTTCTTCGCTTCCACGAATTCCACAAAGCGAAAAGTTACTCCAGAAAAAACGCATCAAGGGGAGGTGGCTCTTCAGTATTGTCGGATTACTACAGTTTCCAATATTCTGGGAACCATAAGCTCTCACATCAAATATTGGTGTTGATTGGAAATTCGTCAGTATACAGCGCTAAAGTCTTGGAATTTGTTACCTCCAGCCATAGTACATTCATTGTACTACAGCTCGAGCCGTAGTATTGGGCTGGAATCATTCGTTGTTAATAAACTTTTTGCAATTCTAAACAGTGTTATGCTACCACTTAGCACGCTGCACAACAGTAATTTTATTTGGAACCGATATGACAAGAGGGAGAAGAACTAGAAATGCCATTTTGCGTAATGTTATACTGAGCGTTTCGTTTCTCTGGGTCTGCCTGGTGAGAAATTCGCTTTTGCCAAAGACAGAGCTGCCAATTTTTCAAGTTGACGGCCTATCAATGGCCACTATACTGTCAAAGCGTACTCCTAACGGGGACCCGCGCTCGGGTTCTGCCACACCGCAGATCGCTACCTGGGCGACCAGCGCGCTTCGTACAACCAGAACCTGACGTTCACGCTGCGCATTGGCGAGGAGGGCCCGAAGTCGTCGGTGGAGGACATTGTGCTGGAAGGGGCGCATGGCAGCGTCTCACAGCACATCTTCGGCCAGGGCAACGGGATGCCCTCCATTCGCAACCAGGAGTACCGCTTCCGCCTGCACGAGGACCCGCGCTACGGCTGGAACCCGACGCTCAGCTCGCGCGAGTTCATCAGCATCCTGTCCAACCTGACGGCCATCCGCATCCGCGCCACATACGTTGCTCGAGGTAGGGTATAGGCTTTGGAGACGTCCGGCCCCACGCCACGGCACCCAACTCACAGCGCGCTGATCGAACTTTTTTTTAATTAGTCCTGTGAGTGTTCAGTGTTACATAAAAGTGCTGCTGTAATCACGGAAAAAGTTGCCTTGAAACCAGCGATGTTCGCAGCGTCAAAAGTTGCGCATTCAAGACCTGCAAAGAAATTGATGTGCAAATCAAACCGCGTGTATAAAGCAGTGCCAGTGTATAAAGCACTTACGTCATTGCATAGCGACTGCTGCAGTTGAATAAGCTAACACACCTTTATTTACTGCTCACAAACAGGGTAGAATTTTTGGGTCGCTCTTGGGAGGGAATTTGGGAGGAGGGGTCCCGTTTGGACAATGTATTGCTTGGACTTTTTTCGCCAAAAGAAAGGGGTTTAGCATTGGTTTCTTATGTGAAATTCTTCCCTTGGGAGATAGAGGAGAAATTCTTCCCTTGGGAGATAGAGGAGGATGAATGCGCCCTTGCTCACAGAAGACGTTCGTTCCGATTTGCTGGTTGCAAACGTGTCGTAAAGCCGCCGCACATGGCACGGCAGAGTTTCGTCACGAATGACCGCTGCAAGGCGCTACACTTTTTTTTTGTAAAACACCCACGAAAAAAGTATACAAGGTGATATTTTTTTATACCTATACAGATTTTTATGTTAAAACTGAGAGGTACGTCAGTCCGATCTGTTGAGCTGGATTGTACAGCAAGGCGGACATTATGTAGCTCATATGGATCAATAATTAAATGATTAACTTAAATTCACCAATTTTTTTTATTCTTGTTTTTAGGGACAAGGTTATGTTGTGAAATTGATGGCCGTCCACGTCGAAGCCCTGTTTTTAAATTTTCGTAATCGGCAATGTGTTCCGAGATATCGAACGCCAAAAATACGCATTTGAAAGCTCGTTCAGTTTATGTTCCCACATTGCATATTTATAAAATGCCGTCTCTCGCACCTCTTATGCATCAACTACAGGCACAGTTTGTGTAGTTGATGATGTAGAAGTTGACTTGATATAGGTGGCGATACCAAGCGCAGCAACATTTTATAATTAGGCAGTGCAGGAAAGCCAACTCAACAAGCTTTCAAAAGCGTTTTTTTTTACGTTCGATATTTCGAACTGCATTGCCGAACAGTTAAAGACAGCTTACCTTCGACTCTGACAGTCAAAAATAAAATGTTTATTAGTTAATTTAATTTATATATTATTCGTATAATTATTTATCTATATCAGGTACAGGGTCGATGGAACGAAACGCGAACAGAGCGGAGCCTAGGCGCTCCGCTATTTGCATTTATTTTTATCACCTTTTTACTTCAGTGGTAGCAAAAAGACGCCAGAGTCGTCCGCGATGCATTGTAGGACGACTCTAATGTCCTTTTGTTACCTCCCAGGTAAAAGCGAGATCAAAATAAATTCGAACAGCGGAGCACATAGGCGCGGTGTTCTTCGCATTTCTTTTCATCGCAATAGCACATAATGTCCGCCTAGCTGTACACTCCAGCTCAGCAGACAGCACTAACGCGTCTCCCAGTTTTTCAAATAAAAATCTGCAAAGGTTAGTAAAAAAACACTCTGTATGCATGTATACTGTCACCATGAGATTTGTGCTAATGTGGTGCATTGTCTCCCTTCCAGGTTTTTGTGCGTTTCTTAATTTCCTTTGGGGCGACGCTGTAGTGTGCACATGTGCAGTCAATGCTTGCTGCCTCAGTGCTGACCACACAAACTTTCGCCCCGCACCGCGCAGGCACGGGCTTCATTGACAACATTCAGCTGCAGTCGGCGCAGCCCTCCCCGTATGGCAGCGAGGCTGCCACCTGGGTCGAGATGTGCACCTGCCCCGAGGGATACGTGGGGCAGTTCTGCGAGTCCTGCGCGCCGGGCTTCCGGCATGACCCGCCGCGGGGCGGCAAGTTCTCCCGCTGCGTGCCCTGCAACTGCAACGGACATGCGCTCATCTGCGAACCGGACACTGGTCAGCCTGTCCTGCACACTCTGCACTCTTAATGTGCTGCAGTGTTTAAGGGTTCATGGATGGCGGTTTCCTTTTTGCCTCGGGGAAAGAAGACCTGAACATTACTATTTTCAAAAGAGCTCAGCCAGATAAATGCTATAGGCTCAGACCTGTAAAGAGCTGTAGGAAGGCTGAGCTCAACACGTCAGTTTAAATTTTATCACGTTTGGTTGCATCTCGGTCATTAACCGAGAGTGCTCGAAAGCCAAAGGTCATTTTACCCTTTGCTTTCGAGGGCCAGAGCACTTTCATGTGTACAGATTCATTTGAAAATATCAGCATGAAACATGTCTTTTAAGAGAACATTTTCTTTAGTGACTGCCGATCCAACATTTCCATTTATATTTTCATTGTACACTCTTGAAATATCCTGTTTGCCATAGTCGTTGAATGTGGCGAACAGCAGTAATTCTTGCAAAAAAAAAACGGTCCGAAATGATGATGTGAATACAGTGAGCAATTACTTGTTACATTTCTTTCGGTATTGCATAAAATCACCAAAATTGCTATAGCTTATTCGACAGTCTGGGGAATGAATGGCTTGCAAAGGATTCATGAAGTCTTCTTCTCATTAACCATTGAAATTTTTAGAATCAATCCACTTAACTCTATGTTGTTCTTATCATAGCACTGATGAATCAGTTTAACATGCCTTTGGAGTCTAGCGTTGTAAGGTGTTTTTAGCTAAACATGTAATTCTGCTCTCACATGGCTTTTCCTGGTGCATCTCACCACTAACAGTTTATGGCAAATGCAGTCACATGGCACTTCCATTTGGTAGAATGCGAGGTTGCGTATTGCAGTGTCCAATTTGCGACACGAAGAACAGGAATTCTTAATTTCTTCTCCGATGCCGACTGAGGAAAGCACCTCGGTCCATTTGTACTGAAACTGGTAAATCTTCACTACGGATGCCAAAGTGCGAGTGCAATGTGACGAGCTAATGAGACCGAACAAACTGTGTGCCAGGAAAGGAAACAATGGTGAGTGGTTGTGGAGTTGACGGGAGCTGTTAGGTGGAGGAAATTAACTTTTGAGGTTTTTAACCATAACGCAGTATTAAAAACCCAGGGGTGTGTGATTTACTTGAATATCAGAGTGCATAACGTTTCTTTATTAATTCAGTCCATAGACTTTATGGGCTTTAAAGTAACAGTGTCGGCTATTTTACTTTATATCGTGAAGTGCAATGAAACCTTCCTGGAATTCCTTCTGTAACATGCACTAACGCATCACGCATATCAATGGCAGGATAGTGCCTTAGGTCATCATACTTGCGAGGGGAGACAGACGAACTGGGCTCCCGCGAGCTCGTGCATGCCAACCTGCGTTGCTTTCCTTTCCTGGGACTCGTCGCGGGCGCTTTGCATTAACGAGTCGGTGGTGGTGCCTTCGCTAACTGCTGCTGCCGGGGGGGACTGCGTGGACGTAGGGCACTGCATCTGCCAGCATAACACGGCGGGAGAGTTTTGCGAGCGCTGCGCGCCGCGTTTCTACGGCAACGCTCTGGCGGGCACCCCGGACGACTGCCAGCCATGTCCATGCCCAGACCAGGGCGCCTGTGCTGTTCTTCCCGACGAGAGTGTCGTCTGCCTCGAGTGCCCGCAGGGATATTCCGGTGGGTGGCGCTGCCTAACACCTCTGCCCTGTCGGCGGACCAGTCTGTTCTCTCCACTGTACCTAGCCAGCGAGACCAAGGTGATTGCCGACGTGCACGTCTGGCCCGTATTGGTCAGGCTATTCATGGGCAGAACGCAACGCCTATAGATGAGCCGGAAATGAAGATTTGGTTAGGTAATCGAAGTTCTGAGAATGTTATGTAATGAGGAGCACTGAAACAAAACTCGGAGACATGCCCGAGTCATACACGCTCGCAAGCTGCCTTGGTCTCGTTGACGAAGCGCTGAGGAACTAATCGTGGGCCGCTGCCAGGTTTGACCTTTTGACCCCGGCAAGTCCGGTGCCTTTCTCGGCTGCTGTAACCCAGGCATCGCAGAGTCTAGGGCCCTCATCTCACTGTTTAATGTGGCTATCGTGACGTAACCTTTCCTGCGTGGAACCTTTCCAGCTGGTGAGTTTTAAATAACAGTGCTTTTTCACAAGTAAACACATTACAAAACTGAAGTGACTTCACAAGCGTAACGAAACAGTCATAACACTAAGGTAAATGAAACTAGCCACGTGTCCAAATAAGTCTGTAACCCATGGATAACGGACTTCAGTATAGTATCTAGAAATGCATGACAAGACGAAATCAATGCCTAAATAAATGGTTATGTCGATGCAAAACAACTTAACCAGATCTTCTTCTAAGTCAGTGTAATCCAGAGTTCTTTTTTTATATACTAAGATGCAGAAAAACCTTAAGAAAATCAAACTGCTTTTATATTGTTCGTATAGGACAAGTTGCAGAATTTTAATATACCGTAGAGGAGTGGTAACATAAGTGTGGTGGTTCCATGTGCTGTGCATGAAAAGTTAAATAATCGTGACACACAGAAAGAAAAAGATATCAAACTCGCCGATGGTAGTAAAGATAATTAGATTATGACTGAAAGTCTCCAGTAGTACCTTATTTTTGTTCTCGAGACTCACAGCTAAATTAGAAGCATCTCCCTCTCGAAATTCTTGGATTCTAGATAGACGGTCAGCTTCAATGTGTCCCCAGTGAAGCCAGAAGGCTTTCTCCAGGCTATGCGATTGAAAGATAAGGAGAGTATCTTTATTTTTGTCTTTGCTTCTTTTCAATACGAAAGTGCTCGCTACAAAAGTCGATTTAATTTCGTGCCAGATATTAGTTCATAGATTCCACCTCATGCTACAGAGTTTACAGATGCAAATCAATATTTGCACATCAAACAGCACTAAATCCAGCGACCAACAGGGCTGCCTGACGTGGCATGGGGTGAATTTTGTTGTTGGAAGAAGCATATGTTCCCAATAAAAGGGCTGAATGACTCATATACCAAGGTGAGTGGACAGTCGTGAGGGCAGTGGATAGGGAATAGAAAGCGAACTGAGCGCTACACCCATACTTGTCAGGGCAAAAACAAACTTCCACTCCTATTGTGCACCACCGTAGGAAGGAGGTGTGACCTGTGCTTCGATGGACATTACGGTGACCCACAAGGAAACTTTGGACCCAAGGTACCATGCAAGAAATGCGAGTGCAACGACAACATCGACCCCAATGCTGTCGCCAACTGCAATACGTGAGCGTCTTTTTTGTTTTCATGTTTGTAATACCTTATTGTTTCGATTTACCCCTGCGGCAGAGTCGTCAAAAACTCCAACCACCGGCAACGCGCACAGAGGCTGCTGTGTGCCCATTAGGCAATCGTTCACCAGCTACCTGTCACTTCCCCTACGTAAGCACAGGCTTGTCGAAACACGCACGTTAACTGGCCTATATTGTCGACTCAGAAAACGATGCCAGGCATATACAGTAGAAGCACAATTACATGACCTTCAGGGGCTCCTCGTAAATTCTGACATCTCGCACAATCGACGCATTCGCGTAATAAACGCACCCTATACTCTGGATGTCAAAATGCATAACTTTTCCCCCACGCATGATAAAAGCGCCTCTTTTCGTTGTGCAAAAATTTCTACTGAGACCGCGGTACCAGGAGAAGCTTAGACGTCGACAAGGCGCGCATGCACTCTGTTCACCACGCCATGCGTCTCGAAGTCGATGCTTTGAACGACGCGCCAGAAATACGGCTGCTCTTTATTTTCTATAGGTCCGTTCGATTCGCCTGCACTACATGAACTGGTTCTCGCGATGCTGCACTTCGCCATTCGTTTCAGCAATGCAAGATGGCGCCGTCTGCACGACGCCATTCGTTTCAAAAAAGTGCAGACATTGTGCAGGTCTAGTTCAGGAAAGTGCAGGAAAACTGTGCGCCTCCTCAGTGGTCGGTGCCGAAATGGTGAAGCTGCAGCCACCATGGAAGCAGACGATGGCTTGCGCTTTGCGATAAACGGCGGATATACTCAAATTATTCCACTCATCAATGATAACAGTGTCTCACACGGGCCCGCTGACTCTCATGGAACATGAGTGGCCACCTGAGAAGGCGGCGACGGAGGTGAGGACGGCGGCCCTCGCCGGCACCTTGCATCTCTCGACGGACTTATAACCGGCGTCTTTCCTTTCTAATAATAAAGTTATATTAGTACTCGAAGCCGGTTATGTTAGCTAAAAAGTAAACACGTGCATGCAGCGCATGATGCACGTTGTTGCAACAACCGCTTAGCATGCAAGTCGGCGCGTGCACACCTCAGTCGTGTTCAGTAAAAGTACACACGTGCGTTTCGCTTAGCTGCCGCGAGGTTGCATCGAGGCTGATTCATGGCAACACTTTGCTGCGATGTGCTGTTTGAAAATTCTTCACGCGGTTCGTGATGTTGGCGGCCGTTGATTTGGGCGCCACGCTGCTGGCTGCAATTTGGTGACGGCGCCAAGGCTAGCAGACGACCAGGCCTGTACTCAACCATTCGTTTTGGAAGTAGGCAGCACTTGAACTTCTGGAACTGGCGCTGCATGCTCGTGGCACCGCCACGGCACCGCTGCGGAACTTTACAGAACTGGTGCAGGGAGTGCAGGCGAATCGAACGGACCTTATGACGTTTTGCGACTCGTGGTGCGAGCATGCCGGCGACGTGTCGTTCTGTTGAGGCTCCGCATAGAACCACCGTCACTCCGTCGCTCACCTTGCAGATCCTTCATTCGCATCATAAAAGAAATAGAAAGCGTAATCAGGATGTTTTCCTGCGATCTAAAGCAAGACTAGAGTGCACCCACACCTGTGGCTCGCTTCCTGCAACAGCGCGCCGCTCGCCCGGTGTCGCTAGGCCTATCGTACTTCGCGCTCAAGCCGGGGTGGAAAGCGCTTTGTATCTATACTGCTTACCATTATTTTGTTACCAGTTGCTGCCAGAACGATAACTTCACTTTGAAATGAACGTACAGTTGTGTCTGTAACGCCTTCCTCGGCGAAGCGAGCGAAAAATCGAGCCAGGCGAGAGCCGCCTCGCACCGACTGCCGCTGGTAGCTCGCGCGGAATGTAGAAACACCATTGCACACAGGCGTGCGCCGGATCGCATTATTGTGCGCACATGTCTACGACTGAATTCTGATTCGGCATACTATGGGTGACGTGACAGCTGCCAATAAAATGCTCCACCGCCCTCTTTTCTGGACGGTTCGTGCCGGTCGTCGCATCAGGTGGGGCGTGTATAATTTTGCATCGTTAATCGGCACGTTTAATGCATTATCTCAAGAAGACTTGTCGGGCCCAAGCCAATTCGTCGTAAATTGCAGGCCGTCGCATCAACAGGAGACGCTGGGGTTTCTCAGTAGGCACAATATTCGTAGCTATTCACTCCATGTCTACAAGAAGCATTCAGAGCGCGCAACCATAGGCTAAAAGTTATATCAAGAAGAAAATGTAATCTTGGGCAGGTTGTTGACGGAGAAGCAGTTTTCTCAACGCTATTACGAGGTGGAAATGAAAACAGCGTCATTTAGACTATAAGTAGCCACGGCAGATACACACCATGAGAAGGAAGGTGATGCAGAATAAGGGAGACTGGATTGCATCATGGCTTTCGTTCCCAAATTGCCAACTGCAGCTTAACGATATCCTTGAAAATCGAGTATACCCGGTGTATCCTGCAACACTCACGTATGTGGCCTATACTTGGGGTACCAAAAGAGAAGTGAGTTAGAATGACGGTAAAAGCTGTGAAGCAAGGGATAGAAAGGCAAATGATGGGTGTAGCAGCAAGAGACAGAAATAAAGCTGCGTTGCATGACTGCTACTTTACTGCAGCTGGCGAAAAAAAAGAAAGACAGTTCGAGACAGTTAACAGAGGCACTTGTCCGGCAGTTAACGTAGCTCAGCTGATGATGACGATACGCTGTATACTGAGGGAAGGTCGATGCGCGACATTGTCATTATAACCAGAAAGAGAAAAGGTGCTTCCATGCTGGTGCCTTAATTAATGACGGATGCTGTAACATCCGATTGTGACCAAATGAAATGCATTGTCCCTGATTACGAGCTTGCCGTAAAGTATCCTGCATATGGCTGAAGAACAAACTAAAGTTGCCTGCCATTCCAGCCTTTAGTAGAGGACACGGCGGAGCAATGTCACCTGAAAATTGAGGGGGTGCACCTTCACTTGATGAATGCTTGCAGCAGACACTAAGTTCGCTAGTGCACACGTCTCCGTCATGACTGCAATCAACTCGGGCTACCGCCGCTTCAAAGCACCAGTCTCGTTTTCTTCCATTTCTAGGGACTCTTTTTTTTTCATCATAACTATACTGGCCCGTTCGAATGGCGTGACATTAAACAAACAAAAAAGTCGCAAGAGGTGCATTAATGAAACTCTGGCTACTCTTGTCTGTTTTGGCGATCGCAAAATAGTCATGGGCTTTTTACTGAAACAATAGCAGGATCGTGCGCATTGCGCGCGATGACGTTGCTGACCGTACTTCGCGCTGTTGTTGTCGAAGCCTGTGAGGGAGCATTCTGCATGCTTCGAATAATATTTAAAGCTTTTAAAAGCGCAACAGTTGTGCGAGTGCCTTTTGAACAGCCTGGCTTCTTGAAAACTGCCTCCCGACAGCACGACGGGCCAGTGCCTCAAGTGTGTGTACAATACCACTGGCTTCAACTGCGAACGCTGCCTGCCGGGACACTACGGAGACGCACTGGCCGTGCCCAAGGGAGACTGCAAACGTAAGTATTTACAACCATGCAGAGCAGTGCAAACACTGCCTAGGCACTACCAACTGAGAGCATTGTCGTTTTCAAAACTGTTCGGCGAGCCCATCCTTCCTGCGGGCGCGGGTCTCGGTCATAACCGTGGTAGCGGCTGTGTATGGTGCATAAGCGAAATTCAGGTGAAACGCCCGACTCTGGAACCTCTCGCGGGAGAGGTATATAGCTCTGTGGCCCATTAGAGACAAGAAGGGTCGAGAACGGGCAGAAAGAAAAAAGTACAAAAACTAACAAAGCACAAACAGAAGCGAAGCAAAACAGGCCTTTAGCTGAGGGGAAATAGTCTGATATCTTTAAGTTCCTGCGATTTTTTAACTGTGACTGCATCTGGGCAAGGGTGCGAAATAAAAGGCGGTGCATGTGTGTATACATGCCATTTCCTTTCAGTCTATTTTTTTCAAAGACACTACTTGCGGCAGACAAATTCATGATCGTACTTCCTTAATTAAGTTGTATCTTAAAGAGGCATGCCAGATTTCGCCCCCATGGAGTGTGGGCTTTGTGAGCGCTGGGCTTGTGTGTCTACACGGAGCTGAAACTTGTAAAGCGAAAGCTTTACTGGCCGCGAACTTGCGAATTTCGCCGTGGCGGTGCTCCGGGGAGGCACATCACATCACGTCACAACGCGCGCCTCACCGCAGATATTTCTCTCTCTCTTGCTCTCTAGTCACTGCTGTGCATGCGCCACCAGTAGCACTGAGCCACAGGTGTTCTGCCGCTGCACAGTGCCGCGCCTTTCCTAATCCAACTTTCAATTTTCAGTTTTCACTTTCTTCTTTCCCTCCCTCCTTTATCCCTTCCTTTAAGGCGCGGTTTGGGCGTCCACAAAAATATCTGAGACGGTTACTGTGCTTCGCGCGCTCGCCGCGCCATCTGGCATGACGTCACACCGCGCGGTTTGCCGCCGCCGCCGCTTGGTATGACGTCACGCCGCGTTCCTTGTCGTTGCGTCAAGCACAGTTGGTGTATAGAGGGTCTCGCTTTCGCCGACGTGACGCCGCCGTGCAGCGCACGCGCGCGTTACGCCGGAGAATAAATGCGCCTTAACAGAGCTTGCGCTTTACCGCTAACCAACGTATTCGGTGGCGGAATCTATGGGAGCCACTGAAACCCCCCGCACACTCACCGCTACCACTCTGCCATGACGGCTCAAGCTTTAACCATGAATAAAGGTGCATCTAGTGAATGCACTCTTCCGATGAAGTCGCCGCGCTTTCGCTACGTATATCCTGGCCTAACAGAGCTAGGCAGTCAGCAATTTTTTGTGAAGCGTGCATCTCGTGGTGGTAACTGCTGTTGTGACAATGAAAAGATTATCAGGTTGCGTTAGCGTGATCACAGTTTACATTAAGCGCGAAAGGGATTCTAACAGGACCACTTTCCCAACGCAGCAATGCGCTCGCACTATAGTCGAATGCAACTCAAGAACTCAGCGACAAACGCCCCTTAAAGCTAGGAGCGCCTACAGCCAATGGCGTCGACTGATTGCCATGATGTCGCGGTTAATCAGATTTGAGCGCCTACAGCCAATGGCGTCGACTGATTGCCATGATGTCGCGGTTAATCAGATTTCAGGGAAGCACCTTCCAACCACCTGTGATAAATAAGGCTATCGCATTTCGTATCATTTCGTTTGCCCTATATTGCATAACAGCATTACAGGGGGGACTGGGGGCAAAAAAAGATACAAAATTAAAAGAAACGCTCAGAGGAAGCGAGCTGTACTTTGTCTTTATATTTGCTCCCACTGGATTAGAAGCTGCAGCTGGCCCTAGCAAATCAGGGGCCTATCGAGATTTTCGCTCGTAAATTTTCGCGTCTGGCTCACTCCTGTGACTGCGCTAGAAGTGTCGGCAGTCATGCAGCGTTAAAACACTCCAATAGCTTCGAGGACTGGTGCCGGAGGCCGCAGTGAACGGCAGTGAACGTACATTGTACTGTGCACGTTGACAGGTACTCTAAATCAGTCCGCAGTCCTCCGTTACGGCAGTTTTCGTTGCTTGGGGACTAACTATCGACCGTAGACACCCGACATTTCTTTTTCTCAAGCTCTCGGCCAGGGAGTGACGCTTGAGCTTCCCGATGTGTTTCTCCACAGCGTGCGACTGCCACCGCTTGGGCTCCCTGGAGGGCTCCGAGTGCGACCCGCGCAACGGCCAGTGCGCCTGCAAGGCCAACGTGGCTGGCCGCCAGTGCGCCCAGTGTCGCGAGGGATACTGGAACCTGCAAAGTGGCGACGGCTGCGAGGCGTGCAACTGTAACCTCGTCGGCTCCTACAACCGCACCTGCGACCAACGCACGGGCCACTGCCACTGCCGGCCGGGTGTGACGGGCAAGCAGTGCGACCAGTGCCTGCCCTACCACTACGGATTCTCGCCTGACGGATGTGTGCGTGAGTGTCGTGGCGCGCCACACGCTGCTGTGACATCACCTGAGGAGGTCTGCGCGTGTGAAACAAAGGAGCGTAAAAACGAATGCATTGAAAGTTTTAGTGCACAGAACATTCGTGTCGACTTCTTTTTTTTTTCGAAAATTTATAACGCTGTCTCAATTTGAGTTAGTAAAGTATGCTTTTCTGGGCGGAACTCATTCATACTAAGGAGAAGTCTCCGCTGGAGACATTTCCCATTTGTGCTAAGCAACTGTTTGGAAGCGCTTTTATTCATTATCCCCCCCTCCCGCTCCCATCTTTTACAGCATGCGACTGTGACAGCCAGGGCTCAGTATCGCTGCAGTGCGCCCCCGACGGCCAATGCGAGTGCCGTCCCAACGTGGAGGGTCGCCGCTGCGAACGCTGCAAGGAGAACAAGTTCAACAAGGAGGCTGGATGCGTCGGTGGGTGTTTCAGCGCTTGCCGCTCTTCCTTCAGATATGGCTCAGCTGCCGAGATCTTGCGGTCTAGAGGTCTAGCGGTTTGGAGGTCTAGCGGTCTAGAAGTGTCGCGGTCTAGAAGTTTTGCGGTGTAGAGGTTTTATGGTATAGAGATCTTGCGGTCTCGAGACGTTGCATCTCTCGTCGAATGACCGTGCAAAATCCCAGAATGACTGCTAGTCACCATCACTCAACAAAACCTTCCAGGACATGGTTGCCGCCTCTGGACGCGCTTGCGCCCGCTTAGATTTTGCGTATCGTTTCATTTACCGAGCATAACTTTCTGGGTTCTGTGCAGATCACTCAGTGAGAAGGCTACGGATTCAAAATAGACATTTCAGGAGCGGATCTGAACTTGCGGCCACCCCATTTACAGGGCCGCATTCCTCATAATTCACGGTCACGTGATAGGAAGCTACTACAGTTTCGTTACCCCTACTCACTGTTCGCGGCATAAAAGTCAGCTACCCGTTCAAATCCGTAGCGCTCCACCAAAGGCGCAGTGTGGTTGAGGTAGCCGAAGATTTTTGCGCAAGAATAACAGGCCCTCCGAATCCAGGCGCAACGCTGCACTGCAACAATGTTGATTCTCGGATGGATGCACTATTCTCCATGGAAGAACTTGATGCTGCGCTGGCTTGTTGTAGAAGGTCATCATCACCAGGGCCCGATGGTGTGACGTACTCCGCACTTGCCAACCTTGGCCAAGAAGCTCGACGGGCTCTTTTGGACACTTATATTACAAGTCATGGACTGCTGGCATAGTTCCTCATGATTGGAAGACCAGTCGCCTGGTTCCACTTCTTAAACCGGGGAAATCACCACTCGACCTTTCATCATACCGTCCAATTGCACTCGCCAGCTGCGTCGGCAAAGTCATGGAAAGAATGCTGCTCACACGTATGGAATGGTACTTGGAGCGATATCAGATTTATCCAATTTTCATGTCTGGTGGCGACGGGGCCGCTCTTTTATCAACAACGTGGTTGACCTTGTAACGTCGGTGCAACACAGCAAAAGTTTGGAAAGATTGACCATGGCATTGTTTTTGGATATCAAGGGCGCGTACGACAACGTAACGCATCAGGCTATTTTGGATGCAATGGAAGCTGCTGAGATCGGAGGCCGCACGTTCAGCTGGATACGCAGCTATTTATGAGAGAGGTCGTTTTTTGTCCTGACTGCGGACGGACCAACGTCCTTACACCGAAATTCGCGCGGAGTCCCTCAGGGTGGAGTGCAGAGCCCAGTTCTCTTCAACCTTGCTCTTATCGGCCTGGTTGACGTATTGCCACAATCTGCTCAGATCTCTGTATATGCAGACGACATCTGTATTTGGGCATCAAGGGTGACCCGTCCTCAAGTTCGTGCAAGACTTCAAAAGGCGGCATCGATATTGACATCTTATCTTCGCTTGCAGGGCCTGAACATTTCGACCGAAAAGTGTTCACTTGTGGCGTTCACACGCAAAATAATGTCACGTTACACCATTCGCATCAATGGCGAAGCCATTCCATATGAGAGAAGCCACAGATTCCTTGGTGTTGTCATCGACGGGAACCTCTCGTGGAGTCCACATATCTACGACATGAGAAAGAGACTAGTTTCGATTGTCTACGTCCTCTCCTTCCTCGTGGGAAAGTCCTGGGGCGCATCAGTGCGCTCGATGCTACAACTGTACCGTTCCCTATTTCTGGGCTACATGCGGTACAGTCTTCCGATATTCAGTTCCATTAGAAAAACAAATATCAAGACTCTTCAAAGTGTGCAAGCTCTCCGTATCTGCCTTGGACTGCCTAACTGTGCATCAACAGCAGCAACTGTTCTTGTTGCCCGGGAACATCCTGTTACTACATACATTGCTGTTGACACCATGAGAACACATATTCGGCACCTCACACGGGTTCCCTGTCATCACCTCGCAACACTCCCAATAATTAGGCCGCGTACTGCATTCGCCAAAGTCATGGAAGCCCATCGCGCATATCTTCCATCGCAGTTCATCCCTGCGTCAAGACCGTGCTCACCCTTATGGAGTCTTCATGAACCTCGGGTTCATCTCTATATTCCTGGCATTACAAAGAAAGCTGGTGTATCACTGCCCGGTCTCAAACAACTGACATTGAATCACCTGCATTCTTACCACAGTCACCGCATACATATTTACACAGATGGATCAGTTCACTCGACCAGTTCTGCGGGGTTGGTGGTGATACCGGCCAGATCCATCTTCATGAAAGTGAAGACGACCTATCCAACATCTTCAACTGGTGGGGAACTCACAGCCTTACGGGCTGCGGTAGAGTTCATCAGTAAAGAACCTCCACATGACTGGACGGTTTTCACCGACTCTAAAGCAGCCCTTCAAGCCCTGCAAGCTGCGCTACGCCGCGGGTCGCAGGACCAACTTGTTGCTGAGATCAGTCTACTGTACCACGGGACCGTTTCCAAAGGTCATGACATCATTTTTCAATGGCTTCCAGGACACTGTGGTATTAACGGTAATCGCCAGGCCAATGCGGCTGCGCGTTGTGCTCACAATGACGGACTTCCAGTGAGGATCCCAATATCACGACCTGACGCTGCGTGTGGGCTTCGCCCTTTGGCGCTGGAGCTCACACTTTCAGCGTGGAACACGGGAGAGTTTTGCAACCTCCGCCTCAAGGCACTGGACCCTGAACTGCGCCTTCATCTTCCACGTAACTTAGAACGTCGCGACGCAACATTGTTATGCCGTTTATGGATCGGTGTTGCATTTACCAATTACTATGCTTTCCGGATGGGGATGGCCGACAGTCCTGCCTGTGAAAGCTGCGGTTGTGAGGAGACCATCGCTCATCTTCTCTGTGAGTGCCCTGCATTTGCGAGTGCAAGACATACACTGTGTTGTGCCCTGGACCGCCTCGATCCTCGCCCATTAACAGAGCAAAAGATCCTCGGTCCGTGGCCACAGCAGTCGACTGCCCTCAAGGCATACAAGGCACTCTTTGCCTACTTGAGAGTGACTGGATTGAGTGACAAATTATGGCAGCGTTGTGCGTGTGTGTGTTATGCCTTTTTTCCCTTCTCTCTTCCTCCGTTTAGTCCCCTAATCCCTCTTCCCCGGTGCAGGGTAGCCAACCGGAACCCCTTTCTGGTTAACATCCCTGCCTTTCCCTCCTCCTCTTTATCTATCTATACGGCAAAGCAGAAACAAGCACATCTGTCCGCGCCCTCCTATAGCAAACGTAAGCTAGGCACGTAGACCTTTTCGTTTTTGCGGGAGGAGCGAAATGCTGCGGAATATGCAAATCTTCCTGTGTTGAATCTAGCCCAAGATATTTCCTTGATGCTGCTTCATCCGCAGTCACTCTTCGAGTATTGTACTATTGAGGTAAAACAACTGGTGTAAAATCAAACGCGTATGTTCCGCTGTCATGCCTCTCTCAGATGAATGTTCACTGGTGAGCAGTACTAAGCAGGGACCGTTGTGAGTAAGGGTTGTAACCGGAGCGATGCCTGAACATAATTTCCTGCAAGTGCACGCGTTTCAGGATTAATGTTCCCGTGCGTGCACGTGAAAACTGTCCCATTCGCTCGTTGGTGCAAAAAGCGCGCATTAGGCTGGTAGAGTGGCTTTGTAGCAGTGGCATAATTCGGTATTCGCGACTGCTCGCAGACTGCCCCACGTGCTACAACCTGGTACAAGATGCAGTGAACGAACACCGTGACAAAGTGGCCGAGCTGGCGCGCCTGCTGGACAACATAGAGAAGAACCCGCAGATCGTCAAGAGCGTCGACTTCGAGGAAAAGCTTGAGCAAGTGATGGACATAGTGAACGGCCTGTGGAAGGATGCCAAGCAGGCCTCCGGTGAGTCACGGGTCGAATTCGTGTCCTCAAACGCACTGAATACGCGAAAAGCAGATGTAGGGCTTTTCCCGGTGACATTTAGACGCATGTTTCGCCTTGTTTGTCGTAACGTTTGCGCAATCACCGAGCGGATCTTGGCGAAGAAATACAAAAACGAAAACGTCCTTTCCTTCCTATGCACGCGATAGAAACGTTCATGACTTTCCGACTTCTGTCCGACCAGAGAATGCATTAGCATTCACTGGTTGTACTACTGCTTCCGGATTGGTGAGCAACCACACAGCAGACCGTACGATCTAGACCCCCTGCTATGGAGAGGCCGCTTTGCTTAATCTATGATGCTTTCCCGAAGATAGATACTGATGAGCGGAAAATTCAACTATATTCGAGCGAAGAATAATAATTTGTGCTCACAACTATTTTTCTCCACTGTACCCGCTCGCCCATCAGGTACTGGCGAGAGCCTGGCCGAACGACTGGACGAGCTGCTTCGACGCATCAAGAAGGTGCAGGACATTGCGGGAAAGATTGGTCTCGAGATTGCTCTGGCCGAAAACATAGTTGAGGGAGCCGAGCATAACATGACCAGCGCGGAAGCGGTCGTCGAGCGCATCAAGTCCACACTGACGCAGGCACAGAAGTACCTGGAGGAAGAGGCCCAGAACGCCCTGAAGCGCGCACTCGAACGCTCGGACCGCTATGGACAGCAGTCGGAGATGATGTCCCAGATCGCCCGCGACGCTCGACAGCTGGCAGACCAGTGGGTGACACGCTCGCATTTTCCCCCCTCTGTGTTGAACCCAGTGTAGTGGACTGCTTAGGAGTTAGTTTCGCCCATGGCTATGATTCAGCCGTGGATGAACCCCGTTTTTCGCTGCATTTTCCGCTGGTACTTTACAGACGTCACCTTTTCGGAAGACCAGGACATTTTGGTGTCATGTTCACTTGAGCACCGGTTAAGGTTTTATTTATCTTCTGGCCACCACTGTACGGGCAATGATGGACTGGAAATGACTCAAACAGGGATGCTAGATGAAAGTACTACGGAACCGTGTTTAATGTGTACACTGTAGTCACTGGCATGCGTCTTGCATCATTTTGTTGCGGTCAGAGAGAAGGCAAATATTGCACTCTTAAAGTTCAGCGTCTGTCCTTCAAATGCCTCTCACCGACCGTGCAATCTGTGCGAGGAGATAGTGGTGTCTGTACGCACCAGTGAGTGTGGTAGCAGTTCTCCAGTCTTCATCTTGTGTTTAGATATTGAGAGTGTGTGAGCTCAGCACAGTGATCAAACTGCAGTTTCTGAGTCATTTTCAAGAATTAACTCTTTACTACAGCGTTTTTCCTCCACATTAAAGACAGCTGCAGAGGCAAATTTCGAGTCCGGTTTAGAGAATCGAACTTAGCTTCACCAGAGACATGTCGAAGACAAGGCCCCTTCTTTAAACGTTTACGCCGAACAGAGGGTCCATCTGTGTTCTTTTATCATTATGGCAACTACCTCTAGCTTGCAGCTGATTCTCGTTCCCCTTAGCCACAGGTGAAGCATGCCACTTGACTTCGGAAGTCACCTCACATTGAATCGCTGGTGTGCAGCTGCTTGCAGTGTGCCGTACACCCGCACCCACTGCGTTGTCCATGCGCTCCTTACATTGCAGGCACGAGGGAGACGCCGGCGAGATCGCGCACATGGCTGCGGACGCGCTGAACACCACGCAGGAAGCTCGCGCCATCGCCGAAGGAGCGCTCAGCACGCAAGACAAGACCGAGAGCGAGATATACCAGCTGAAAAACAGGTGCGGGGATGTGGTCTAGCAACATGCCCTACTTTCGGATCACCTTTCACCTTCTTTCACTACCCATCCGCCTAGAGCCTGCAGTCGAATGTTGAAAGACAGCTGGTGAATGCATTATGAAACTTTCTTGTGCTTACTAATGGTAAGTTAAAAGCGAGTGAAGACACAAAACATTGTCAGCCCACTTTGGGTGCAGCTTTAGATGCTACATGTTCGTTTCCTTTTATCTTCGGCTGTGTCCTAACTATTACCGATGAACTAGGCTGCTAAATGATGCGAGATCAACCACGACGACGACGACGTTGGTCGCAAAGTAAACTTTTGCAGATGTCTGGATTTTCAATTTTCAGTCACATTCAGCAGGTGATATTGATATGCATTACATTCGTAATGCATATCAATATTATTTACTCTTCCTTGCCCAGCCGTCGCGGTGGCTCAGTGGTTATGGCGCTCGGCTGCTGACCCGAAAGACGCGGGTTTGATCACGGCCGCGGCGGTCGAATTTCGATGGAGGCAAAATTCTAGAGACCCATGTACTGTGCGATGTCCGTGCACGTTAAAGAACCCCAGGTGGTCGAAATTCCTGGAGCCCTTCACTACGGCGTCCCTCATAGCCTGAATCGCTTTGGGACATTAAGCCCCCCATAAACCATAAACCATCTTCTTTGCCCGCTGACGAGATTCTGTACTATAATTATCGATTCGATAGTCACTGGTCAACAAAAAAAATTGAAATGCTGAAAAAAAAAGTCAGTACTTCCATAGCCAATTGAACAGAGCTAACAGACAGGACGGAAGGGTAGAACACTTCCGTCCTGGTCGTTTAGTGCTGTTCAGTCGGTTTCCATCAACATGCACCAACCAGGCCGACTAAGCCCTCTTCTTGACTCCCATAGCGACGATCTCGGTGTGGCAGTGATGTGTCAAGCCAAAAAATAATAATTAAAAGGTATGCTTCGGCTGACACCCACTTTGTCTCGGCCATGCACGCGCTGTGCAGGATGCGCGAGATCATGGACCTGATGCTTCGCACCAAGAAGATGGCCGAAGAGGCCAAGGAGGAAGTGCGGAAAGCGTACGACGACGCCCTCCGAGTGTTGTCGGACGCCACCTCGGTCCAGATGCCGGAGATCGACACTGACGAGCTCTCCCGCAAAGCGCAGGAGATTATCGACGAGGTTGGTGCTGTTCGTGCACCTTTTTGGCGCTGGTCGCAAAGGTGGTTCGTCACTACCGTATTGCCAATTCACCATGCGCGTCCTCCTTGCGTCTAATTAGTTAGTACTTTTACAAAATGCCGCGGCGAATGAAGCCTCCTCAAGTGGGCAAGCTCCGCACAAGGTTGTTATGCAGTGCAACATGCCTGGCTACTGGGACCATCGCTTGAGGCTGGTAGCCGTCGTGCGCAACTCTGATTTGCGATCTCATGCGCCCGCGTTGTTGTTAGTAATAGATATTTTAGAGTAGACCTCACATGCTGTGCACTAGTGTGACCACATCATTAAATTTTGGGGTTTTCATTCTCCTGGTTTCTTGAAGACAAGCAGATCGTTATCTGTTTCTGCAGGCTCTATTTTGTCGAGAGAGGTCTGGAAACATTTTGTTTTTGAAAACGCGTAAGATTTTATCTGACTTCTGTTAATGAAACGCATACCAATGTTTCTGTTCTTGTGCACATTTTGCTGCACATTTTGTTCAGTTCTCGACACTGCACCTTCTTTCCTCGATCCCTGATATTTGGTGCTTATTGTCTGCGCGTTTCGATAGCGCTGCGCCTCAAAAGTAAAATCCCTGCGCTTTTTTATTAGTCATGCACTAGGAGATAAAGGATCCGCACCAAGACAAGGCTAATGCATTCCTCGTACTGCTTTATACTTACACGAATGCATCGCTAGCAATCATGTGACTTGTAGACCAACGGCGGCTTTTCTGTAGTCACAACAGGTCGCGGATTCATAATATAAGGTTCCGAATATCACACGTATTAGTTATTTGTGACGTTCGTAGCTGTGCTGGAATGGTGCCTGACCTAGTACTAGTGCATGTCGAAAAAATGTGGCTTGGAAGCATAAACATGCCCAGCTATGGCGAACACTTGCGCATTGCTGCCAACTGGAGCCAATGAGCACCCGCTTAACTCTATGGAATCCAGTCTTTCATCACAAATAACCAATACTTGGGCTAGTAGGCTTCTGGCATAAAAAGACCCTTTCTAGAGCGAAGCCCTTCTCTAGATCCCATCCCTGCCTCTCTCGTCTTGTCACATTGGCACTAGGAAAACGTCTCTGCTCTCTACTATAGCTTTTACTTATATTTAAAAATGCATGGTTTATCGTACTAACCTTCTTTTTATGTGTGCTATATGGAAGTCATTCATTGGTCAGTAATAGACATAGCATGTTTTTTTCGGTGGCTGTGACTATATAAGTTCAAGCTGGGTTCTTCGAAGCTGCAATATGCGGTAAAGCGTTCAGGATTTCTATTTCATTTGGTGGCTCAAACATACCATCATGTTGAGTGGCACAGATGCTTTTATGGCTGCATTTTTGCCTAAATTTAAATCCTCGTTTGTCAACATCGGTGCGTGATGCAAGAAACGAGAACTGCTGGCCTGCTGTGAATGACCGCACTTGGAAATATCCAAGAAGGTCGAGCTGCCGGGAGGTTGCTTGTTCGTGGGTCTCACGGCTGTCGCGGCTTCCGCACTGCAGGCTGGTCGCATCCAGAAGGAAGCTGACGAGCTGCTGAAAAAACATGCCGCCGTCCTGGAGCGAGTGGGACCGCAACGCGAGGAGGCGGAAGACCTTCTCGCTGAGGCGCAGCGGCAGCAGCAGGTGTGCTCTCTTGAACTGTGTATGCCTGCGGGGCGAAACGTAAATTGGACTGCTCAGCGAAATACTGCGGGAGTAGGCTTTTCGCGGACATATGTTTGCCTGTATTGACCCTTCCGGTAACTAAATGTTCGTTAGTTGATAGAGAGAGAAGGACGGCAGTTTTCATCTGCAGATGCGGAAAGTGTCCCGAATGTTATTAAGATTCTTTTCGCTTGCTCACCTCAGTGTTGAGGTGGAGAAAAATGTGGTGGTAGCTGTGGCGAGTACTTTAGAACGACACAGACGCTTAGTAACCCAAGCAAACATGCCGTATTCTCCCGTCGCCCTCCTAGATCACCGACCGTCTGCTGGCTGAGACAGACGCTGCTTTCGCCAAGGCGAAAGAGGCAGCCGCCGAAGGCGAGAGGATACTCGAGGAAGCCCAGAACACGCTCAACGTGCTCAAAGGTATGTCACTGGTGATGCAATATTTGTTGAGAGATGAGTCACTGTCGATAAATTTGACAACTGTGAACAGAATCGCTGTTTCAGCGCCAGCTTAGCAATACTAATGATGTCGTACACAGTCAGGTGCCCAGAACAGTAAGCATGCAGCATAGCTGATGAAAAACTTATTCTGTGCTCAAAGCACGCCGATTAATAGAGAGCTTTAGCACTACTGTACGGTAAACATGGTAACTACGGCAATTGCTGCCGTACGGCAAATGTGGCTTGGAAAGCTTGGCAACGGTAGTAACGGCAACGCGTTACCGTACTTGCCGTACGGCTAACCAGCTACACTAAAACTCTGTAATGTCGCTGAGTGTCGAATAGCTGAGCAAGAGTGAGTGTTCGTGTGCTATGAGGTTGCAGCACTGATCTGGTGATGGTGGCGCAGAGTTCGATGAGAACGTGAAGGCGAGCAAGGACAAGGCACGTGCGGCGCTGCAACGCGTGCCGGAGATCCAGGCGCTCATCGAGGAGGCCGAGAACAAGACCCGTGATGCCAGAGGCGCGCTGAAGGATGCCGAGGCAGATGCCAACGCAGCCAGCGATACTGCCAAGGAGGCACAGAGAATCGCCGAACAAGCGTCGCAGGTATGCATGTGTGCTGCTGGGCCTCCTTCGCCTTGCATTTCTTTTCTTTCTGGAGGCTGGGGCGCCAGTGGCGCCTGTGTCCGCAAAAGACTCATGCCGGGGCTACAGCTAGCTGCCGTTTTGGAGTGTTGAATCCCGAGTCCAGCTAGACTACGAATTAATAGTCAAGGCATGGAGTCACCTGTCTCATGCGTGCTTTTATTCGTTGGACTATACCACTCAGCGATGAATTCGACAGTGTGAAGCGTGATTTCAAGGCTGTTGTCAGATACAACTCCAGAATGAAGCGGTGATCCAACTGCCTTGCAACTGCTAGTGTGGCATGTCAGTTGGCTAGCAGGGGCAGGGTGACTGATCACGACGTCATGAGAATAGGTCGACGCCATTGGTAGGAGGGCCTGCTTTTGAGGGGCAGTCGCCGCTCCGTTGTTGAGTTTTACCTGGCTATGGAACAGCGAGAACTCGCTGCTTAGTAGATTTTTTTTATCATTTCGAAACTATCGAATGTCTGCGTGCTTCTTTAATCAGATGCGTTGTATTCTTGGTTTGTGACCAAGCAATGGGTTATGTTCGTTGTAAAACCTGATGGATAATAACCGGTAGCGAACGCGAGTGGAACTCGATAGTACCACAATTTGATGTCTAAGCGAACATCCGTCTAAACTGTGTGGATCTCACAATTACATTCTAAAACAGGAGTGTGCTGAGAAAGCTGGTAGCAGCCAAGCGCCACTTTTTCAACGCCTGCAGACAAAGGCATGCATGCAGGCATAAAAATTCTGATATCATCAGTTACTGGCGAAGCCGGCGGTGCATGTCGAAGAAAAAAAAAGGAAGAGAAAACCTCATGAATCACAGGAAGAAAGATAACAATTTGTGGGACGAGCACGCAGCTTGCGATCATGATTGATGCCGACCCGACGTGATAGACCTGTGATAGTGACACTGAGGCTCTAGATTTATGGCATGCAATGAGCACATATCTAGAAAATTCATGCTCATTTCTTCGTACAGCTCCGGGATAATCAAACGGTGTCATAAAAGTTATGGCTGGGCATAAGTTTCGTAGCTGCTTCTGAGAGCGGCGTCTGTACCTGAGCGGTGCCTTGTCACTTGTGACCGGGTCATGATTTTGCTGCTTCTTTACTCTCTACGCAGGACGCGATTAACGTCCGCGACGAAGCGGACAATGCGAAGACGTCGGCGCGCCAGTTGGGAGACGAGGCGGAAGAACTGGCTCGCAAGGTTGAAGACACTGACGAACGCATGCGCGGATTTGAGGAGCAGGCCCGCGGGGACATGGAGCTCGCCAAGGAGGTAAGAGCCGCCGTATCGCCGACTGACTCAATCGGTTCATTTCAGACAGGCAGTGTCATGCTCGAACACCGCGCGCAATTGTGCGATGTATTGCTTCTTTCAATTTTTTGCTTGCGGGCGGTAGGTTGCTCGTGCAGGCAGTTGCTGTACGAATGAAAAGCTGCGACACAGCTGTATACCTAAGCTGCTCACAGAGCTACGAAACCACAGGAGAGTCAGTGTGTTCAGAAGGAACGCTGTCAAGCATGACCTGGCTTTTCATGCTTACCAGCATGACTGTGGTTACCATATCAATTCACCCTGCTTTTTTTTTTTGTGGCCTGCCTTTGGCTATGCCTGTTATCGCAGCAAGCATAATTTAAATGAAAGACTACCTGGGATATTAGTGTAATCTTGCAGCATGGGCATAAGAAATTCCTCTGGAGATGTCCTCACGCTTCATGCATCCGTGCTGTGCTCCACAGGCCCTGGAAAAAGCGAACGAAGCCAGGACCGGTGCCAAGCAAGCCTCGGACAAAGTTGCAGCAGCTGCAGCCACAGTCAACGAAATCCTCAAGGCCCTGGGTATGTAATGAATGCAAAGCGGTGACTTTAATACTTCAGTATTGTCGGCGCGAAGCGGTGGAAGCTCTAAGCTCCATAGAAACATGGCAAAGACCACTTTGCAATGCTGCATCACTTTAATTATGCGTTTTATAGCAAAGAAAAAAAAGCACTTGCTTGTTATACATATTTGGTCGAATCTACCTTGTAGCTGCGGTCACCGTTTCACAGTGGTAGCAACATTTGGCTATTGTGCGTCACACCTGCACTTCAGTCGTAGTTCCGACTGAAGCCTTCTTTCTGAATAAGAAAGTGGCTATAAGCAGTCTATTCCTCTGACAGCCTCCAAGGGCCGAGGCTTTCTCTACACAGCGTATGCTGCTCTTGCCAGATGACTACTGCTGCTGGGCAGCTAATGCAGTTTTTCTGACGTTATGAAAGAAGCTAAAGTTAATTTACTTGGCCAAATGATTTTGTCTGTGGTACATTATTCTGATCGCCTGCAAAAGTCTCCTGAAGTGCCTCTGCCTCAAGCAAATTTTCCTACCTAATCCTTTCCTTCCCCAATATCGTACAGAAAATTATTCTGTGGGCAATCAAACAATTTTTATTGCCAAGGCTGGATTTCCTAAGGGAGCAGCGGTCTTTTCGTCACTAACACTCATAAAGATGGTGCAGCGTGCGACATGTAAACTGGTGTCGTGCTGTTGACAATTTGCTCAAGCCCTTAGACTAAGCAGTCGATCTCATATTCATCTTGCTACTCGGGCCACTTTGACAAACGTGTTTCACAGCTGAAAAATTCCAGAAATAGCAGGAAGTGGAAAAGGGGAGTGGGCAGCGCAATTATCATGTTAGCTGTGACCACCTCAGTTCTTGTGCCACCTCGGATGTAGCGAAAGTCAAATGGTGACTCACAGCTGTGTATAGTGCGAAGGCAGAAGGGCAATGGCACACCTCAATTCCCATAAAGAGTATGTTTAGCTGCTATCTTTACAAGATATGGTGAGTGATCAGCAGGGATCAAATGGTGGACAGCAATAAAGATTTGCAATATGAACACAGAAAAAGAAAATTACGATATTTTTGGAGCAGCGCTTTCAGAACAAAGGCTTAAATATTGTTATGTGGCCCGAAGTCTAGGAAGGCACAAGGACGACCAGAGCAGAGGGCACAGATCACAGCGAACACCGAGCGTATCGCACGCACACACTGAACACTTCCTCCACGTCGTATTTACGAAGATTATCCGTTGCACGGCCCCCCGGTCGAAAAGGCACCGCCCCGGTCTACATCAGGGCGGCGAAGGGGACTGCGAGATGTAAGGTTTGAGCCTGGAAAAGTGCACAATATCAGCCTGATGGTGAGAGGACGTGGCACCAGGGAAGGCCGGAGTGGTCTCGTAGGTTACTGCACTGACTTGGCGCAGGACACGGTACGGGCTGATATAGCGGGACAGAAGTTTGTTAGAGAGCCCCACGCAGCAAGATGGCGACCAAAGCAGGACGAGGGAGCCAGGGGAGAAGGAGATCATACAGTGTCGGCGGTTGTGGGTAGCCGGGAGCGTGAGAGTTGGCGGGCGTGGTCAGCGCGAGCATGGGCGTATGCAGATGGCGGAGCAGTAGAATTTGGAAGCAGGGTGTCCAGAGGCAGGAGGGGCTCGCGGCTGTACAAAAGATAAAAAGGGGAGTAACCGGCAATGTCATGGCGGGAGGAGTTCTAGGTGAAGGTCACATAGGGGAGAGTGATATCCCAGTCGCGATGGTCTGGAGAAACATACATAGTCAGCATATCGTTGAGAGTGCGGCTGAGGCGTTCTGTGAGGCCGTTTGTCTGCGGGTGGTAGGCGCGTTGGTGAGCTGTTTTGTAGAGCATGACCGAAGAATGTCAGCGACTAATCTGGAGAGAAAGCATCGGCCTCGGTCGGTAAGAAGCTGACAGGGGGACATCATAATGTAAGATGAGGTCGGTGAAAAGAAAATCGGCAACATCAGTAGCAGTACTGGTGGGAAGTGCCCGCGTGATCGCATAATGAGTAACGTAGTCTGTGGCAACAGCCACGCATTTGTTTCCCGAGGTGGATTCCGGAAACGGTCCCAAAAGGTCTAAGCCGACGCGATGGAATGGTTCGAGTGGGACGTCAATGGACAGAAGCAGACCGGCTGACAGAGTGATGGGGCATTTCCGACGCTAGCACTCGTCGCAGTATTTATGGAGGGCGGCAGCTCAACACAACCCCGCGGGCCGCGTGTTGTGTTTGTCCCCTGAAGCAGCAGTCCGCGCTTCAGGGGGCCAACTATGGACACATGGACAGTAAAATGCCTTCAGAATATGCCAGAATTGCCCGGTGCCCATCGAACTAACTTTGACTGGCTTATCACCAGACCGGCCAGGTGCCCATCAGCGATGTGTAAAGATCCCCGAGAGCGCGGTCTGCAGGCGTTGTGCTGACTCTTTTGTGTGCCATGCGCAGCGAACGTGGACAACGTGGATCCCAGACGGCTGGACCAGCTGGAGCAGCGCCTGATGGAGGCCGAGGGCGAAGCGGAGAGGGCGCGCCTGGATGAGCGCTTGGAGGAGCTGCGCGGCGCGCGTCAGCAGCAGCAGGGATGGATGCACGACTACGAGGCGCAGATCGAGCAGCTCAAGCGGGACGTGGCCAATGTCAAAGACATCAGCGACTCGTTGCCCGACCGATGCTTCCGACGCATCAAGCTTGAGCCGTGAAGTAGCGGCGGTGCCAGGGACGACAGCAGAAGCAGGGGAGTGAGAAGGAGGGGTGACAGCTGAGCTCGAAAGTAATAGAAAAGGAAGCTTATGTGCATGTTCATGATAACGGCGCTACAACTTCGGAGTAGCTTGGAGAAGTAAAGAGCGGCGCACTGGGAAGAGATTCACAACGCTAGGACATCATCAATGAGGAGCTAACACTGCATGTGCGCCGACTACTCTTTCTGAATTGTTTGTTGTTCGGGAAAAGAAACTGAGTCCATAGAGCACGCCGATGGCATGCTTGTGTGTCTTTTTGCCACATGACGCGGACCTACTCCATTGCTGTATGCTACCATGGCAGCAGTGGCTATCTTTGATGCTGAAGTCCTGGCAAGTTGGCGGTTGAACTGCATCGGGAACCTGCACGAAGCGTTGCGATGTTGTATGGGAATCAATGTTTGAATCGGGACCAGTTATTATGGACCAAAGGATGAATATTGGTGTTGAGGAACTTCATCCATGCAGGTGGGTTAGAAAGTGGAGGGTTTTTGTTTCAGCATTGAATCTGCGAAAAATTCCGACATAGCCTGCAATGCATTGAAAATGAAATGAGTTGAAATAAGCCATACTGAAAATCTACCGTAAGGAGATTTCAACGCTGCGTAGGCCAAGAAGAATGCTCCGGAAACAGTAGTGTTCGTCTTGCTCCAGCGGTTTTCAAACGAGTTCAAACAAAACTGTTCAGTTTATGTGACTGCCTCCACTAGCTACATAGCAAAGCAACTTAGAAGTGAAAATACAGCTGATATTTTAAGTAGTCAATGCACACAAGTGTCCTTACATCTCGAAACGGCGTATTATTAAGGTGTTGCACTCGACGGACCTGCTAGAAAGGTGGTTAAATGAGTCGGTGTGACTTTAAAATACTGTAGGACTACACAGGTCAAGGGCACCATCATATCTAGATGGAAGCTGCTGTCTTGCAGTCATAAACCCAGAGTCACGTTTGTTTTTTTGTTTGTGGCAGTGCATTTTGTTCCAGCGGGCTGTAATAATGCATCATCCGCCATACGTCTACCAGAGTGAAGGAAAATGTTCATTTCTATGACTGCCCGTATTCTCAGATTGCGACCAGGTGGCTTAGTGGGCGGCGTTGAGCTCCTAAGGGCAACTACGAGTAATTAGCTCTGGCAGTAGCATCAGCGGCAATCTCCAGACATTACCTGGAACCCATTAGCGCTTAGGAGGACATGTGAAAATATGCATACCAAAATCTTGGAAGAGCACCCCAACCTGCGGTTAACAGCCTTTAACGGAGATGAGTGACTGCAGGTCGCTGTCCTGTCCTCTCACCTTCATCAGCACACCGAAGGCAGAATTGGTGGCAAAACGCTGCACACACTTTTTGTGCGAGACTGCTTTCAAGTAAAATTCTTGATTTGCAGCTAAGAAGGTTTACGAAGCCAGAGTTACCACCGAAAGCTGTTCCAGGTACAATGCTCGCGCCTCAGTCTTCTGCGGGCAACTCAGCCGTTGTAACCATTCGGGCAGGGTGCTGGCTGAACAGGGAGTCAGCTGCTTTGCACTAGGATCCCATTCACGGGCAAATCACCAAATTATGAGGCTTCTTTTATCGTCCGTAACTTGTCTGAGCAAACTCAACGTCACTGCCACTGTGCACTTCTGTTTATGTAGGTTGTAGCGCGGTGTAAACGCAATTCTTTGCACAGACAACTTTCTCTACCGTTAGCGATGGAGTGCAAAGCACTACCTACATACAAAGTCCAAGCTGTGTGGCCAGCATACTGACACACCAGTGATTGAAAAGTGATGCTCCTAACTGGCAGGCACCCAACAGCCGTTGTTTTCCTTTTATGTTTTGCTGCATGCTATCCAGTCTGGCAACTGTGAATATTGGCAGTCAAATCAATTGTGTGACCACTGCCACCAACAAAAAATGGTTTTGCGTATTTGCTAAGCTACAGGCAGCATAAAAAGCGCATTGCCTGATACGCTCAACTAACTCAAACATGTTCTACAGGCGCCGTACATTACCTTTTTCTATCAGACAGCCGATCCTGTCTTTTTGGGGGCCGATCCTGTCTTTTTGGGGGGGTTTACCGTGATTTGTGGCGAGTACAACCAAATGTATAGGTCAAAATTGTGTCAGCGTGACTATTAGCTAGTGACTAATTGTGACTAATAGCTGGAATGTTTTAATCAAAACTGGAAGTGATACTTTAATGCACCTCCTTGTTGAGTAGTATGTTACTGCCTCAGTCGCTTATTTTACGAGCGTTGATGCCATCAACGCACGAAAAGCAAGCTTCTACAAACTCCCTTGATTCATACGCCTGTAATCTAAACAATCTCGAATGGAAGCATTTTGCGTCATTTCAGAAACTGCATTTGAAAGTTTTAAGTTATTGCAGTCGTCCGTGTGTCCTCCACCAGATCTGTGCATAATCATTTCAAGCTATGCCTGCTGTGTCTCGATGTCCACTGTGTGGGAACTGCCACTCTCCTCCAATGGGAAACCACGCACAGAGCACTGCTTTCTAGTGTGTTGAGCTGCGACGAAACCACACCTCGTTTTTTTTACTCTGCTTGAGCAGGTGAACATCACATGTACAGAGTGCAATAGTACTAAGAGAATGTAGGATGCATCTCATTTTTTGTCTGTTTTTCTGCATTTGTGTAACCTTTTGGACATATTACAACTGTTTCGACTTGTTACTCAGAAAAACATAAAAAAGGTCATTGTAAGAGATCAAAGTACTGGTTGTTTTGAGACTGCCACAGTGTGCTGAATGCCAAACAGAAACCAGTGCCAAAGAATATGTCCCATAATGTTTTTTCATGTGTGCATTTAATAAAGAGCAATTAAACACGTTGTTCTGTACAACTTCGCTTATTCCTGTCAAACCGAGCAGCAGTGAGCTCGATGAATGCATCGACAAGCTCTTGCGCTGCTATTTCCACAGCTGCTGCCAGAAAAATATTCCTGGACTCGTGCGTGACAAAAATGGGCTTGCCCTTGGAGTTTTCATCCTGACCCACCGAGTTTGCTTGACATCAGTTCCTGTTCCAGAATGAAGTACAACATTATAAGCTTGTCTGAGTGAAATATGGCAAAGGCAGGCACCTCATCGACTCCACCCTTTTGTTGTTTTGTTCGAAAATTGCAACCATCATGTGCAACCACCATGTGCACATATTTAAAAACCATATATCGAGCGTGCTTTAAAAAGGAGCAAAGGACAGGCCCCACGACATGGCTTAGAGGCGTTTCAAAAAATTGTGGAATTTTATGGGAACGCATGATAAAATCAATACATACATATGACGTGCTGCAGAAGCTCACGGGTGCGGGACACCATGACTGCAGAGCCATACAGCGACGCAATTGTCATTTTGCCTCACGCTGGTTTTGAGAATGAAAGTAGCGAAGAGGGAACTCCTCTATCGCTTCAACAGCTCGTCCGAATAAATAAGCACAATGTTTCCTACAATACGAATGCATGCTCTTCTTCAGGCTCTCGAAAGCATCGGCCCTAGAATTTTTGGACTCTCAACATATGGCTCGCATGCTTAAACCGGCCAGGATCGACATTATTCGGGGGGGGGGGGTCAAAGGTAACAAATATGAAAGGGGGACAGAGCGGTAGTTGCTGAACAGCGCGTACCCAACTAGAACACTGCCAAGAAAGTTTGGGGCGGCGAGGGAGGAGGGCTGCTGGATTCTGCAGCTTGATCTGATTCTGTAATTCGTTCCCCAGTTTCGTGCCGTCGGCGTCCTCTGTGGGCCATCCTTTGATGCGTGGTGCACCACCCCTTCGATATCCTGTATTTGCACATATTGTATATTGCTGCCCTACCCTATCCTTTCTCACTATCGCTCCCCCCTTTCTTTCCCTGTCCCGGTCCTTTTATTCCCGCTAGCCGCAGCTCGTGTGCTTCAAGTTTTGATGGCAGATGCCGCGGCTAGCAACATCTTTTCCTTCCATTGTTATTTTGTTAATGAATAGCCACTAACAACAACAACCACTTCTGCAAGTGACAGAGTAGAGAGGGAAATCCTTCTCTCCATTTCTAGGTGAAATGTGGAAAGAAGAGTGTGAAAGGCAATGCGTGACAAAGTGGAGAGAGAGAGAAATCCCCTCCACATTTATGGGAGGTGAGGGCAACAGAAAGTGTGAACAGGAGATATGCGACGGGTGGTTTGGGCGCCCGCCTCGGCTGCGGGAGGTGGTTGGTTCGAAACCTAATGCCAGACAAAGATGGGTACAAGCGCCGCCCGTCCTTTTGCACATGCACATGCATGTTTACAGCTTGACGAGGCTCCAGCCACCTGTACTGCAGTCACTTGTACTACTGCTCGGGCATTTCCCTGTAAATAGGTAAGCAGTCTCTCGGTAAAACTTTCGGAAAGCAATGATAATAAAATGCAAGTAAGCAAGTAACACAAAGCAGGTTTGCATAATTATTGAGAAAGCATCAACAGTGCTTGCAGTTTAATTATACCAACATTTCAGAAACACTTGTATGGCATTGCCAGGATATCTATTTGTTTAATATCGAGGCAGTTTAGTGTGTATGGCAGCGTTTGTTTTATTCTTTTTTTTTCAGTGAATTGTACAGGAGAAGGGAAGAAACCATCATGACTGATACCTAAACGGATATGTGTTCGTAGTTTTATCAGATTTGCCAATTCTCCTTCTGCTGCACTCTTCTAAATTCTTAAAAGGTTGTATTCGTACATACCTTCTATTTACAGCATCTTATGTTTGAGGAAAAGTAGCCTTGTATGTTCCAACACCTCAGCTTTCAAAGGTGGTTCGTATCACCGTGTTCACACGGGGTTCGAATTCGATACCTCTAAATAGCGTGTCTAAACAGACGTACAAGTTAACTTTTACTGCTGTAAATAATCTTTCAAAAGAAGTTCATAATACCACTGCAGTTCTGAGCAAGTCAGGATTCACATCCGACTGTCTTAATTTGCGAGAAGAAAAAAAACCACCTGCGCGTTTCAAACATGAATGAGCTGGCCTAAAGCCAGCGCGAGTGGCGCTTGGTCTCTGGCCGTAGTTTATGCACGGAAGACCCCGGAAATATTCCTGCGAGACATTCGGCTGCTTGAAGTTATTGTTCTGGGACACGTCGTCTCCGCGTTGACACCGCATCATCCACGCTCTCTTGTACGAACGAAACAGTCCGGCATTCGCCATAAATAATAAGGTAGCATTCGGCGAAGGCGCTTATCGCAACTGCAGGAAGCGCGGAAAGCAACATTCGCTTTCTCTAATTGCTGTTGCCCACTGTGATGCGCAGTGCCTTTCGCCGCTTTTGCCTTCGCTGTTTTGCAACAGTGGAGGTGTGCGTTCCTGGGATCTTTGCAGGCTATATTTGGCGAAATATGCTGGTATAGTTAAATCCGGTTTATGGTGGTCTCGTGTTAATCGCAGGGCTAGAAGGTTAAATTCCCCAGATGGCGTGATGGGCACAAAATGTTCGTTCAGTGAAGCTGTGTATAACTACACAGCTGCTGCAAAAAAAAAGCAGAAGAAAAGAAGCCCACATCTAGCTAGCATACATTTTGAAGAGCATGGTTTGAGTTCTCTTCATTTTTCTGATATAAATTGTTGCACATACTGCTAGTGAAATAGAACTTGTTATTCTGTGCCGTGTATCTTCTTTGGTATCCTTTTTTATACTGTGTCTCTTGGACCGCGCTGTATAATTCATGATGCTCCCGAGCCAACTATCCCGCCTTAATGCAGAGTACAGAACTGCTTTTAAGCTTAAGCTTCCTGAAAAGTTGTGCTACACGGTTACCCTGGAAGCTTTTCGTGACCAGCTTGCTGGCATATAAGGCTTGTATTTAATTTGCCCACTGCAACACTTTGTACTTTGAGAGCATACTGATTTTTGAGTGGACAGCTGTTAAATGTGCTCATGTAGTTGTGAAAAGAATTTTTCTTTTGCTAGAATGAATTTGTAACTTCATGCATGAGATCCCTGAGCAAGGTTTTTGATGTCGGATTGTTTGCATGCTATGTTTGCATACAAGTAGCAACAATACTAGCCACGGTTTAATCACGCTCTCTGGTGGATAGCAAAACCTTCTCAGTTTTATGCTGAGTGAGTGTGCACGTTTCTGCTTTTGGCTGAGTTGTGAACAATGCTGCCATGCATGGTCAAACCCCAGCTTAATGTTCAACCTTCATTTTAATGCCGCTCTTGGTGCTAAATGTTGCAATCAGCCTCCACAGTATATGTTTGGGCAGCTGGCTGTGCAGCAGTGCTGCAGCAGTGAGGACAAGAAAATCCTACAGTTTGTTTTTGGTCTTGAATACCGTATTTATATTCATAGTATGTTTTTGTGCGGCTGCCCGTGCTTGGAATGCTTTCTGATACAGCAGTGAGGATTGGCAAATATACTAAATGTTTGAGTTTTTGACCCTGAATGCAAAATTTAGTATCACCACTACTTCAAGAGCCGCTCATAGGGGTGACAGAAACGGAAATGGAGAAGGGGAACAGTGCCGGGAGTTTTTTTTTTTTTTTTTTGGGGGGGGGGGGGTGTTGTTCTTCTGAAGGGCTGAAATTTTGCATAGGAAAACCATGCTGAACCCCATTTTCTCAACAAAAAAAGTCCAAGAAAGCCCCCCCCCCCCCCCCCCCTCTTAAGACGCAAGAGGGGATATGCTCGAACTGGCCCACCCAAGCCCACAGCAATTCCTAATAACCTCAAGTTCCTCAGTTATTACAATCTGGCAAAGAGCGTCGCTGCCGGGTCAAATGTTCCTGAAGTTGTGGTTAGCTCGCTTCTATCATTCAAGGACCAGGCGGCAGGAATTCTCACACGAGCAGCAGGAACTTCTTGATATGCTGATCCACATGGGTAATCTTGATGAAGCAGAAAGAGCTCTTAACAACAAAGAAGCTATGACAGCAAAATTCTTATAACAATCAGAGGAGTGACTCAAGGCTTACTTACTATATTGCGGGGTGTGTTGAAAGAAGGTGTATCTTGAAAACAAAATGTCGTGTGTGCATGGATCAGCTTCTTTTACCAGCTCCCGATGGCAAAAATTTGAATGCTGCCACATTTACAAAAATTGCGATTTTGGTGGCTTGCTCAACCCCGCACTGAGCCTCTTCAAGTTCATGAGTCAGCTTCAGGACGTTTTCACAGGTTGTTTTAGTTATGGAGAACTGCATCACGACAGCATCATGATTGTGCTTGCTCTTCTGAACACGACGGGCATGAACGGTATTGAATGCGATCAGCACTTCAAGGAGCTCGCCTCAAATGTGACTGGGTTTTATCTTGTGACCAGAATACATTTTTTTTTTTGTCAAAGGTCTCAACATGTCTTGTGACTTCGCCTGAAGGAAAGCACAGCAGCATTTAAAGTATAACCGTGTGTAGGAAATTGAGATGGAAGATTTTGTTGAGGACTGAGTGGGGCACAGTATATTTAAATAAAATTAGTTGTGTCATGCATATTCGTGTATTTTTTTTTCTAAGCGGGGGAGGGGGTGCGGCTACTGTTGCCTTAAGACTGGGTCGCCGTGCACAAAGTGTGCCGGAACTATTTTTGGCGCTTCTTTCAAGTTCGTGGAAAGTTGGATTTAGATACATGAAATTGAACTGCACTTCTACTACCTTTGTCAAGAGCTCAGAGCTCACGGGGTTTGCTTCTAGGGCGTACAGTGGGGCTCCTGTAGCACATTTGGGCGTTCAGCCCATTGGAGGTAACGGGACAAAAAATCTTACCTTCCGGAGATATAGAACGCTGGAAATGCATTACGAGCTATGCAGTGTGGCTCGGAAGTGAACTTTGTCGGCTCTAAATTTTTTACAAAGGCTCTACTTACACTGATGCTGCGAGTAAGTCCACTAGCTCGCCCTTCTAAAGAACTACGTGCTTTAAAAGACTACAACGAAAGTGTTTCATGTGACCGCGGCACGCTCCTCGCCGAACCCTGGCTTATTCCCCGTCGTGGGTGCATGCCATATCATTAACGCAACAACATCGAAGTCACTGCATCATCATCATCATCAAAACGTTTATTTCCACCGAAATGAAACTCCTTTTTGGACCCCCCGGCACGCAGGCCTAAGGGAGCCCTACTTAGGAGCCTCGCAAACTAAGGTCTGGTGAAGACACATTGTCGCTTCACGGCCTCAGCCGCCAGGCAGATGGCTTGTCGCTGCTTAGCGGGGTCCTCGCTCCGCAGCAAGGTCTCCCAGGCTTCTCTATCTTCTATCTTTTGCTCGGCGCCTGGGCTTCCAGCACATTCCCATATGACGTGGTCGAGAGTGCCCCTCTCCCCGCACGTTATACAATATTGGTCTTTCTCCTCTTTGGAGATTGTGATGTATACCCAGAAGGGGCTTATATGATTCCCCCCTTGCAATCTTCTCCACGCAATTGCCTCCTCTGTTGCGAGGGAACGGTCGGGCGGCGGATAGACCCTCCTGCTCAGCTTATAATGTTCCGTGATCTCGTGGTATGAAATTAGGCCATCTTTCATGTCTATGCGAGAGGGCTGCTCTGCGGCCGCCCGGTGATAGAGAGCTCGGGCAAGCTCGTGTGCAGCCTCATTTCCTGCAATAGACTCATGCGCTGGGATCCATATTATCTCTATGTTACGTTCTATCGGCCTCGCCTCGAGGACGTGTTTGGCCTCTTCCGATATTCTTCCTTTCGCGAAGTTTCTTACTGCAGTTTTGCTGTCACTTAAAATCGTCGTGGCCTTGGTACCGACGCAAGCGAGCGCTATCGCCAACTCTTCCGCCGCATTGGCATCTCTTGTGCGGCTCGAAGCCTCTACCGTTGGTACTCCTGCCCCGTCGACCACAGCGGATACAGCCGCCCCGTGCTGTCCGCACGCCGCGTCTGCGTACGCCACCTGGTCTGCCGGTCGCTCCTTCAGCTTCCTCTCGTAGGCCTTAGCCCTATGTTCTCGCCTTTCCTTGTTATACACGGGGTGCATGTTCCGCGGCATAGGTGGGACGCATATCTTGGCCCTGATTCCGGCCGGGATGTTTACCATCTTGTGCGTGCTACTTTCTGGCCGGATTCCTACCCATTCGAGTATTGTCCTGCCCGTTTCAGACTGGCCGAGCCGTTCTAATTGGGATATTCTCACCCCCTCTGCCAGCTCAACCCATCTGTTGTGTACCCCCATTTTTTCAAGCCGCGCCGTCGACGTAGATGTCGGGAGTCCCAGAGCTCGCTTGGCGCATTTCCTCAATATTCTGTCTACCTTCTCTATTTCTGCCTTGTTCATGTTTAGGTACGGCGTCGCGTAGCAGATCCGACTTATTACGTACGCCTGTGACATTCTCAGGAGATTCCTTTCTTTTAGTCCTCGCCCTTTTACCGCTACCCTCCTGAATATGCCTACCACTTGGTCTGCATATGTGGCTAATTTCTTTATGGTATTGGTGTTGTTGCCTTTCTTGTTGATAAACATGCCTAGGATCTTCATTTCCTCGACCCTGGGCACCTCCAGGCCTCCCACCATCACTTTAATTTCTACGTCTCTTTTGTTCCTGCTGTCGCTATTGTACACGAAGAGCTCCGACTTCTGCGGTGAGCATGCCAGGCCTCTTTCGGCCGCGTACTTCACCACTACGTCTGCTGCCCTTTGCAGACTCCACTCAATTTCCGCGTCGCTTCCGTTATTCATCCACATGTTTATGTCGTCCGCTTACATGCTGAATTTTAGATCAGGGATCTTTTTCAGCATGGCCGGGAGACCTCTCATCGCTATGTTGAATAAGAAGGGGGACAGTACGGCGCCTTGCGGGGTACCTTTGCTGCCCAGCCTTATGCTGGGCGACTCTGCGTCGTGGAATTTAATCACCGCCTTCCTCCCTTGGAGAAAGTCCTTGATGTACTCGTATGTTCTCTTGCCCACGTTTACCTCCTCCAGACCTCTGAGCACCGCCTCGTGTCGGACGTTGTCGAAGGCCTTCGTGAGGTCAAGACCTAGGATCACCTTGGCATCTAATCCTTTCTTGTCTACAATGTCATGTTTGAGTCTGAGCATTACATCCTGCGTGCTGAGCTTAGGTCTAAAGCCCACCATCTCGTGCGGCCATAGGTTTCCATCTTCCATGTATCTCGTTAACCTCGTTTGCACTACGTGCTCCATGAGTTTCCCCACGCACGACGTTAGCGAGATCGGTCTTAGGGTTTCCAAGTTTGGTTCTTTTCCCGGCTTGGGGATGAGAACAACCTCTGCCTGCTTCCATTCCTCTGGCAATTTACCTTCCGTCCATACTTTGTTCATGTACCGCGCAATTGCATCTATCGAGTCGCCGTCTAGATTCCTGAGCATGACATTGGATATTTTATCCGGGCCAGGGGCCGAGCGAGTTTTTAGCTCAGCGATAGCTGCTCTGATCTCCGCTACCGTAATGTCCGCGTCTAGATCTTCATTTTCCGCTCCTCCATATTCTGCCTGTCGTACTTCTGTCGCGTCCCCTATGTAAATGTCCCTGAGCCTGTCCATCAGCTGTTTGTCCGTCCCCTGGAAAGCGTGTCTCGCTTTCACTTGGTTAGTGCTCGCTGCCTGTTTAGATTTTCCCGGGTCGAGGAGATGCCTCAATATATTCCACGTCTTTGCTAGGCTCACGCCCCTTTCCATTTCGTCGCACCTGCCGTACCAATTTTGCTCGTTTAGTTTAATAGCATACGTTTCCATTTCCTTGGTGTGTCTGGCTAACGAACGCCTTAGATTTCTGTTCCATTTTTGAGACTTAAGTTTCTTCTCGAGCCTTTCCTTCGCCTTCCACATGCTCATTAGCTTGCTATCCATTATCTCCGGTGCATCCTCCCCTTCGGCTACTGCTTCCGCGTCCCTGGCATCTTCCCTCAGCTGTTTTGCCCAGTCTCCTATGTCTCCAATTTCCTTAGCTTTGTGGCTTCTGCGAATCTCCCGGAATTTGTCCCACTCCACTATTCTCACCTGTTTGAGTTTCCGTAGCTTGACTCCTTCTCCCAGCTTCGTAGCTACGATGAAGTGGTCACTACCCAGATTTTCTCTGGTGTTTGCCCATTCTACCCTGCCTGCATTTTTACTGAAGGTGAGGTCCGGCGCAGTGTCTCTACTTACACTGCTACCTACTCTAGTGGGCGCACATGGGTCGGTATGCAAGGTAAGTCCGAGATTTTGGGACTCCTCAAGGAGATGTCTGCCCTTCGGATCTTGCCTCGCGTACCCCCATTCCTGGTGTGCCGCGTTAAAGTCCCCCACGATCACCGACGGGCTCTGGCCGGCCAGTTTGATGGCTTTTCTAAATATCGTTCCGAATTTCATTTTCTTCTGCTTCGGGTTGCTATAGATGTTAAGCAGAAATATGCTTTTTGCTCTCTTGCGTCCCGTAATCATTTCTAGCAATACCGCTTCTATGTCCCCCGTTCTCACTTCGTGCTGTAGGGTTGCTATATTCCTTTTCACCAGCGTGGCCACTCTGCATTTTTCACCCCTATCGCTATAGAAACTTTGGTATCCGGCCAGTTTTACCTGATTTCCCCCAGTTTCCTGCAGCGCTATAGCAATTGGTTTGTCTTCTACATGTTGCACGTGCTGCTGTAATAGCGCTCGCTTCCGTCGGTACCCTCGGCAATTCCATTGCCAAATGGTGGCGTTCTCTTTCTTACTTTGATTCCTGTCCATTGTTGGCAAAAACTACACTCTCCATATTCGCCATCCTCTCAGTGAGGCCGTTTAATGCCGCTAGGATCTTGTCCATTGAACCCTTAATGTCCCCTAGAGCGTTTAACCTTACATTCACTTCCTGCATCTGCGTTTCCAGCCTATCAATTTTGCTTCCAAATTTACTCGTTAGCTTCCTCTCCAGCGTCACAAGGGGGTCGGTCTCGGCCGCCTTTCGCTTTATGGAAGTGGGTCTAACCACCTCCGTATCCATTTTCTCGTCTGCTTCTTCTATCTCCGGTTTCGCCGCCGGCAATTTTTGTGCTGCCGCTTGCGTGGGAGGCGCCACCGACGTCGGCTTATTGTTTACTAATTCTGCTATCATTTTCCTCAGCTCCGCAATTTCCGTTCCTTGCCTCTTTAATTCTGCCTCTTGTTTCCCTATCTTCGCTTTCAACTCTGCATTTTCCTTCCTCAGCGCTACTGGTTCTGGGTTAGCCTGGGTGACCTTGCTCGCGAAGCTTACCGCTTTCTCGGGCCCCGTCTTGGGTAGTCTCGGGTCCTCCCTGGACGGCAGGCTCGGGAACTCCTTCTTGTCCGTGAGTCTCGCCCCGGACTCGGATCTCGAGGGCGTCCCGGATCTGGACCTTCCCTTGGGCCCGTCCTTGGCCTGCGCTGCTCCGTCTTTCCCATCTTCTCGTCTAGTTGCGTCTTTCGTCGCCACGAACGGCTTCCTATACATCTTCCTACACTTGCTGTCGCCCAGCATGTGGGCTCCCCCGCACAGCTGGCATACGGGGATGCACGTGTGTCCCTGCTCCGGATTCTCCTTGCCGCAGCCTCGGCACTTCAGTTTTTTCGGGTCTGGGCATACATCAGCTCTGTGTCCCAGTAGGCCGCATGTCACGCACACTTCTAGCTTCTTCTTGTACAACCAGCATTTCTTGAAAGATCCAAGACACTTCACCCGCCAAGGCACCTCGCTTCCCTCGAAGAGAATCAGCAGGGAGCCGGAGTCCCCGAGTCTCCGTACGCCCAATATCGGCGGGTTCGCGTCACAGTCCAATGTTTCCCTGATTAGCTCCATACTCATGCTCATAGGAATTCCGTGTATGACTCCCTTGCCCGCGCCGTCCGGCATCGGTGCATGGTTGTTTACTTCCACCGTCTTCCCTCTGATTGTCAGTTTCTTGGCGTCTTGGTACTTCACAGCCCTGTCCTCACTTGCTGATGCAACGAAGATGGTTTGTTGTGTCATGTTTATCGAGACCACGTCTTCCTTCATAAGCACCTTCGGATCCACCCCTGCTTCTTGCGCTAGTGCGTTCGCAACTTCAAATTCTTGCACGTTCCCCCACGTCGCCGTTATGCCGCCGCTCGGTCTGAGGAGCAGCTTTATAGCGCCTTTTGGTAGGTCTATTATTTTCTTTTCCACCGCTTTCTCCGCCAGCTTCTTCCCTAGTTTGGGCTTGAATTTTCCTAGGCTAGGTTGCTGCTGCGCATTTCTGTTGCCGCCATCTTCATCCGGCATATACCTTTTGCCTTCTCGTTTAAACCAGCCGGTTTGAAAACCTGACTTTTCCGCTTCATCTTCTGGCGCCGTCATCTCGACGCAATCCTCCTCTCGTGCCTTCTCATCAATTGCCACCTCGGCCAGCTCCGGTATCTTGCGTGCGTCGGGGAGTCTCCGACCACGGTGCGATGGTTGGTCGAACGCTAGGCTTAGCGCTCGGCTCCTACGAGGCCGCACAGAAATGGCGATAAAAGCATAAAAACGGGCCTACCATCAAAAACTTGTATCCCTTCGAAGCTCCGTTGCTCCGGCAAACGGCTCTTGAAGTCTCAGAGTCCTCCGCCTTCAATATCTTCCGTAGTCGATCAAGTTCGCGGGAGCTCATGCGGAGCACAAACCACCCGCGTTCCAGATCAGCGTCCCACTCCCCAAGTCACTGCATTCCGCTAGGCTCTTACGGAATTCCGTGTCGGAGCGTCATGCAAACTTAACAAGATCGTGGATGTGCACGGGGGAGGGAGAGCTCCTGTGTAAATTTTCCAGGCATTTCACTTACTGATATGCATTGTTTTGGAGTTTTTTATGGGGTACGTGAGGTCATAGAGCATTTGCATAATCAATTTTACTAAAGAGGAACGATGCATTAATTTGAACATCACGCGGGCATTACTCAGCGACTACCGTGCGCGGCAGCAAACGGCAGGCTGACAGCGAAGACGCATTCAAGTGCGGTTGACTGCAGCGCCACCGCCAACTTCCACGCTCACCGGCCAACACCACCTAGACTTTCGTAGCTCCCGTGAAGAGAAGAAAGGCAACTGCGAACATTTCACTGCAACTGAGGCGGTTTTGCCCGCTTTCGCGGAAATCCTCAGTTACCTCACGGACGAGTACCCTTCACCGCGGCAATAAATATTGCCTTCTTTCGACTTTCAGCAAACTACAGAGACAAAAAAAATGGGGCAGGTGATCAGGCAGTCTGTTGCGACTGTCCTTTTCCAAATGACAGCCGAATGCTTGCCGCTGTCGTTTCTGCTAAATCACGATGGCCCCTCCACTCGTTTAAACTGGTGTAATTGCTTCCACCCATCAATCACTCAGTGAATGTTTACACTTCATTGAATTTGACGGGCCCGTTGTTGTAAATGTATCCGTCAAATGGTTTTGCTGGCAGAGAATTTAGATTCATCGCCAGGGCCATATATAGCCCAATGATCGGAGAAACGGCAGCTGATTGCCAGCGTTTGCTCGGGAAGCGCAGCTTGGGTTGCCCAAACCCAACGGTGGCAGTACCTGCCATCGCAGGTCAATGGTGCATCCCTTACCCGGTACACCATTTGGCCAGGAGTAGTATGACTCCCGGGTACCTGTGAATGTAAAGTCGAGAATGACCTCATGCGGACGGTCGGCGCATCGAATGCAACCTGATGCGGCAGGCACTTGATTTTTGCTTTTTATTTTAGAAACAACCACATTATACAGAACCATGTTCTGAACTAATAAAAAAGTCACGAAAATCACGAAAACTATCTTAAAACAAACAATCATTGCAAAGAAAATGAATTAGGGCAGCACTGCAGTAACCCCAAACGTGGTGGCAGAAAAAGTTCCTGGCGAGAACACGTCGTATGAGATGACTTCGACTTCCCCTCTCCGACATCCCTCTTATTTAATTGTGCTTCATGATGTGCCAAATGGAAGACGACCAAGTTGTTTACGGTTAAATCAAAACGACTTCTGCCGCTGCCGGCTCGTACCGACTACACTTCAGCTAGAGCCGACTCAGCAGCTTTTCGAATGTGCCCGTGAAGCTAAACACCTTTGCCTACCCTGGTGAGTAGACAATTTCACTACGTAGAACCTCAGTAAGCTTGCATACACAGCGCACATTGCGTTGCGAGTGGTGTAATAAAGCACAACTACGACACCTGTTTGCCGTGCCGCATCCTCGCTTCTTTGTGTGTTTGGATGTAAACACAGTGGTGCCATCTAGTAGCAGTAAGTTAAAGCGCGCCAACTCCGGGCCGGAGAAAGTTTTTATTTTCTGCAATTACTGATGAATATAGTAAGAGAATTACCAGTTTTTTTAGACGGAAAAATCATGAAAATATAAAAAAAGTTAAATCGGGCACAAAACTGAAGAGCTGCAGCGTAGTCGTTGCTATTTGGCTATGTACACGACATATAGTTAGCTTAACTGCTCAAAAATCGACAAATTATCTCAACATTACGGCCTAGTTGTTACTCAAACCTCGGCGTATGATTGAGAGTCTGCAAAGTTATGCTATAAGAGAGTTATAGCATATCGTCACCGTGTTTACGTTACCGTTTACCGCGCCCGGCAATCGACGTCTGCGCATGCGCCACCACTTACCGGTCCGCAAACACTTTACGGTATCCCTTTTAGCGTTGCGGCTTTTCCTTCTTTCCTCCATGCGTTGCGGAGAGTTAGCGTTCGCTTGTAAACAAACATGGCGGCGCCCTGCACGGCCGCTTCGGACCAAATACAGCACCGCCGCCGCGTTCTTCGGCGCCATTTCTCGCTATACATGAAGGCATTCGCTTTTAATTTACAAACTCTCACTCATACGTTGATGTTTGAGTAACAACTAGGCCATGTTTTTGAGATTACTTGCCAATTTTTGAGCAGTTAAGCCTGACCATATGTCGTGTACGTAGCCAAATAGCAACTACACTGCAGCTCTTCAGTTTCGTGCCCGATTTAACATTTTTCTATATTTTCATTATTTTTTTCTCGAAAAAAAGACTGGTAATTCTCTTGCTATATTCATCAGTAATTTCAGAAAATAAAAAGTTTGTCCGGCCCGGTGTTGGCGCGCTTTAACTTACTGCCACTAGATGGCGCCACAGTATTCACATCCAAACACATAAGCGACGTGCTTTTTTTTACAGCGCTCGCAACGCAACGTGCGCTGTGTATGCAAGCTTACTGAGGTCTACGTAGTGAAATTGTCTACTGGCCAGGGTAGGCAAAGGTGTCTAGCTTCACGGGCACATTTGAAAAGCCGCTGAGGCGGCTGTTAGCTGAAGTGTAGTCGGTACGTCTTTATAGGGAGTTTGCACGAAAGCCGGCGGCGCTATGCATTCTGGGTAGTCCGCCATTTTGTCGTCCTTGGTAGCAGCCGACGCAGGAAGCGCACGTTGGTTTTTACGCTCGCGTAGTACGTGCGTGCAACAGTGCTGGCGTTATGGTGTACTGTGCTGTTGTGGGCTGCACCAGCAGAACCCAAAGCAAAGCGCAGAAACTGAAGACAGGACAGGCCGACTGCCGGTTCTTCAAGATTCCAAAAATACGCCTGCACGAGTGCAAGAAAGCAAAGCAGCTTTCATATCGACGCCGACGCGAGTGGCTGGCACGTATTAACAGGAGTGAGACTGACGCCAATCCAGACAAGTATAAAGTCTGTGCACTATAAAGATCTGCACCCTTGCAGCTTCGTACTGCAGGCACATACAGGTCACTGTACCGCGGATTTGTGCTGGCCACAGCCGGTCGATGCCCCGTCTCGATCACTGAGGCAAAGAATTGTTGCCATTCTGCGGCTGTCGGCGCCGGCACTGTTGGTCGTGGGTATGGTTTCGGCGCACAGTCTGCGCCCTCGGATTTGTCGTTAAGGCGGCGTTTTTTCATGGTCGACGACGACAGGTCCATTTCCGACACCGGGCGCACACCAATCGTCTTGACGGTGGCCGGCAGCCAGGCGTTGGGGCCGTCTGTGCAGGATTGTTCTTTACGTGCGTGCACACCACACTCCACATAAAATAGCAGGGCAGCAACATGCGAGCAGGCCTCTCCGTTGACGGCAATGCAGGTACAGTGAGCCGACACAATGTGACCGTCGCTTTCTGCGAGGACCCACACGTCCACGGGTGGCTTATTCAAACTTTGCGAGTGGTTCACCAGGGCGCAAATGACAACGGCGACGAAAGGAATTAGTACTTCACGAAAAAAAAGGTTTTATGTCCTTACCTGTGTTTTGAGTATCACTGTGTCGGCTACGACGTTTTCATGCATGGCTCGCGTACCCATCCACTTGTGAGGAAGTTATGCCCTTCCAAAGCTTTTCTGGCCTTAAGCTGCTGCCGAGTAACAAAACTAGTTCTCAGAACTAGAAATTCGTGAATATCGGTGATGTCGACGGGCGGCCACAAGTTGAAATCGACAGTGCAGTCATCCGCGCGTAGCGTGAATGGGTCCACGCCGCACTGCTTTGTTTTCTCCTCGTAGCGCGCCCGGTCTTTCGGGCACAGAGTCGACACGTAGGTCTCTGACGAAACTGCCGACATCTTCAAAGCACGCCGGGCGGCGAATATGCAACCCCTTGTTAGTTTTGATGACTGTAGAAGACAATACGGCACTCGGACAAAAACACTGCTGCCTGGCCTGGGTGAGTCGGCTGCTAACAAGGACGACAAAATGGCGGACTACCCAGAATGCATAGCGCCGCCGGCTTTCGTGCAAACTCCCTATATGCAGAGAAAAAGATTATTAAAGTGTAGCATTTCACTCCATAGAAATGATTGCAATGCATCCGTTTTTTTATCATTAAAATCTGGGCATCTGTCATCATCATCACTCGTTTTAGCCTTACAGTAACTTGTTACGGGAGAGACGGTACGCTAAAACGTCTTCTGGCGTGCGCCGCGCTAACCGGAAAATCCGGCGTCCGGTAACACGGTAAACGGTAACGTAAACCCGGTAACGATATGCTATAACTCTCTATCGTTGCCGTGTTTACGTTACCGTTTACCTCTAGAGAGTTATAGCATATCGTTATCGTGTTTACGTTACCGTTTACCGGGACCGGCAAGCGACGTCTGCGCATGCGCCGCCACTTACCGGTCCGCAAACACTTTACGGAATCCCTTTTAGCGTTGCGGAGAGTTAGCGTTCGCCTGTAAACAAACACGGCGGTGCCCTGCACGGCCGCTTCGGACCAAATACAGCACCGCCGCCGCGTTCTTCGGCGCCATTTCTCGCTATAGATGAAGGCACTCGCTTTTAATTTGCAAACTCTCACTCATACGTGGAGGTTTGAGTAACAACTAGGCCATGTTTTTGAGATTATTTACCGATTTTTGAGCAGTTCAGCCTGACTATATGTCGTGTACATAGCCAAATAGCAACGACTACACTGCAGCTATGAAAGGGAAAATGATGGCCGTACTTTAATGGAAAGAGAGCGGAGTGGTTAAGAGAACAAACCCTAATTTTAATACCCTACCTGACGTCAAGAGGAGGAAAGGGCCAGGTCATGCAATGTGGAGAACAGATAAGCTGTGGGCTACTCACTATACGTTGGCACTATGCACTCTGGAGGAAGGGTAATGAAGCCGGAGGTTGCAGGGCGCCAGGTGAGATGAGAATAAGAAATTTGCTCTCTTCGGTTCATGGTGTAAGGAAGGCTAATTGAAGATCAATGAGGGACGCCTTTATTCTGCAGTGCATGGACGTGATCTGGATGGTGATGAATACCAAATGCCAGGGCGTCTGTTCTTGCAGCCCTGGCGTTTCTCGCCTTCCTGCTCGCAATATTTCACACTTATTCTATATGCAATCTCGGCGGATACAAATGGCTAGATGCGGGTAAATTGTAACAGCCATTCAGGTGCAGTGCAAGCTATTTTGTTTAGCCAAGGCACTGGAAAAAAATACAATCACAGTGCTTCGGCGTTAGGTCCCTCAGGATGGCGACAGACCCGACCTCAGCGCTACAACAAAATGCGCTTCCTGGTGTTGAACGTACCAGTACCGGCCGCGAAGTCAGGCACTGAGTTTTGCTCTGATGCTCATGGCTATTGCCTTTTGTTTTCCCTTCCAAAACCTGGAACGAGAAGAGCCAGCCTGAATGACACGTCGCTGGGCTGCCGTAAAAACCGCCGCACTTGTATTGATAGCTTCTGCGGCGAATGGTGCGCAAAACTAGGGGAACAAGATTGAAAAAAAAAACAGGGGGGGGGGGGCTAGAAGCGTAACACCCCACTCGCCAGCCGGGAAGAGCTGCGCTCAAATTTCGAATTACCGGCTACCGTAATCGTGTGTAAATTTTTTCCCTTGTTCTTCTCCTTGCGACCTCCCCTCGGCGCTCATCCTGCTAGTCGCGTACCTTGGCAGAGTGCTTCTCACTGCGCGAAATGAAGTCGTCCACCAGACGGCGCGGATGTGAATGGGAAAAGTAAAACCAGCCAGCGCTTGCAAATCACGTCCATGTTCGACTATTCAACGTCGAACTTTGGCAACATACTGCCTATGACAGCAGGAATTTCCGGAAAGTATTGAGTGTGACAAGCACACTTAATCTCGTCTGCAGCGGCGCTGGACGCAAGCCTTCGCCGCGTCCTCAGGCTGCGACCTGCACAACATGCTTTTCCCAATGTACGAGATCACTGGGACCATTGCCACTGAGCCCTTCCAGGCTCTTCTTGTGTTAGCCACTAGGACGCCCACGTCTCTAATCTTCACACGTCGGACTCTGGCCGTGCAAAAGGTTTCGTTCACTCTCATTGCTCAAAGTGAAGGACGCCACCCTATCAACAGCGTGATAACTCTATTGATAACAGTTTCAAGCAGCTGGTCCAGAGGCTGAAGTCAGCAGGTTTCCATAATGACGTGATTACACTAGCCTGCAATAAACTCGTGAATAAGCTTAATTCATTTGGAAAAAACGATTCCCCAGAGCCTCCCAGTAAAGAGAATAAAAAGTGATCAGTAATTCCGTATATTCAAAGATTATCCCACCGATTAAAACACGTAGGCACCAGATATGGGGTAAGGGTGCTGTTGTCAGCTCCCCCAAAACTTGGAAAAATTGGCGCTTTGGTCGATAGGAGAGCCAGGTTAGAAAAACAAAGTCAAAAGAAGGTAAAAAACAGTGCAATATAAAACATGAGTTGCTGTTTGCACCTTGTGCCGAGCGAGTGGTATATGAAGTACCGTTCACATGCGGCAAGAGTTATATAGGTCGAACTGGTAAATGTATAAACACAAGGCTACGCCAACATAATTCGTCTTTAAAGGGGGCTCCTTCCTCTAATTTGGCCCTGCATTACAGAGACTGCGAACTTAAAAATTCTAACCGGTTGGACAAAAATGCATGTGTACCTCTGTTCAATAGTACAAAAATTCTGTATAGGCACTCCAATCAGCTAACGAGGGAATTATCTAAGGCATTACATATTTAAAAAAAACCCGACATGTGCGTCAGCACACCATCTGTTGTAATCAATGATTGTGAAATTCGGTATCTTAACTCAACAGTGATTCGTTTTGTCATTTTGGGGGCAGGCGCATGCGCTGCTGGCTGGCTTGTGTGAGCTATTTAACCTTGTGTGTTTTTTCCAATAAACTTCAGTTGATAGTAGCGCTTGTCCTTCGTTTTTTTTCTTTCTCTTGGTGTCCCCTGTCGCAGCGTTCTTGAAAGTGTTAAAATGATGTACCAACTAGCTCAATTATCCCTGTTACTCTAACTGTCTCAATTATCTCGCTGGACACCCGAACTGCGCCATAAGAGAAGGGAGAAAGGGGGGAGTGAAAGAAGAAAGTAAGGAAGACGTGCCGTAGTGCAGGGCTCCGGAATAATTTCGACCACCTGGGGATCTTCACCGTGCACTGACATCGCACAGCACACGGGCGCCTTAGCGTTTTGCCTCTATAAAAATGCAGCCGCAGCGGTCGGGTTCGAGCCCGGGTACTCTGGATCAGTAGCCAAGCGCCCCAACCACTGAGCCACCGCGGCGCGCTAGCTAATCAGAGCCGCATTTCAGAAAGCTCTGTCGCCCCTGAATTACCCAGCGCTATCTCTAGCCCTCCCCAACGTCGCACTGTTTAATTGAAACAGAGGCCGCGATGTTTCCTGTCGTAGCCGAAAATTCACTCATTTAGACCTAAAAATCCCTACTTTAGGCCATTTTTTCTCTGGAACAGTTAGAAAACTGGGACAATATGGAAATCGTGAGACAATTTCAGTCTCCATAAATACCCTCAAACTCGGCAAAAATTCCTCTTTCCTACAAATTTTACCCCTGAAATTCTCTAAAAATAAAAATTCCTCAATTGGAGCCTTACTGAACAGAAGATAGACGGCGCAGACGCTCGTTTACCTGCACGGCGGTGAAAAAAAAAATTACGCGGAGTAGACTGCCTCTTAGACCAGGTTATGGAGGAGTAAATAACGTGTCATGAAAGGACCTGGAATTACTGCCGAAGGTAGACGTCGAAGCAGCCACAGTTCCCTCAAGATGCCCGCCTCGATCGCTCCTGATTACTGGTCTTGAAATATATAGCAGCAGGAGCTCAGCGCTCTTGCAGATACGGTCAACAATGCGGCTTCATGTTTCGATCAACGTCGACCACTATTTCGACACAACCATACGCACACTGTGCCTCACACTCATCACACGAATAGCTCTCTATGCAGAATAAGTAACAGCTGACACTGCGGCATGTTTCCAACGAGAGCCGGAGGAAGACGTCGAGCAGCTCTTCTTGAAATGCGGCAAGAACACCGCGATCCTGTGAAATCCCGCCGACTCACTATAAATGTTGGCTAACGGTCATAGCCGCAGCAGATGCTCGCGAAAGTGGCAGAAGTCTGCCACAGTAGACGCTCATCCGACACGCGTGCAGAGGAACGGGTTCACAGCAGAAGCCATCGCCTGCTCCTCCACCAAGGCCGTGTCTGGCGAGCAGTCGTGTATACTCGGCAGCGTGGCGGCGTACTGCTTCCACTAGTGACAAGCTACACCTGCGGAGGACCGAGTGCAGAACCCGTCGAGTGCATCTTCGCTAGAGCCGTCCATTGCACTCAACAAGGAGGACCCAGCGTCGTGGCCTCCTCTGCCGTCGTTCCGTGCTGGTCAGCGTCGGCCAGAATAGTTAACAGCAGACGATCAAATTGAAACGATGGTTAAACAGCTGGTCGGTGTTTTGCGCCTGACTTTAGCTGGGGCAGATAGGCTGGTCGCCAAGGCAGACAGGCTAATCTTAACACCGGCTGAACCCTTGCTTACTACTTTTGAGTAGCGGCCAAATGTTATGACTTTGCGGCCGCTGTCACTACTGGAGCTCGTACACCAAGTGCGGCTCACTGCATCGCCTCTCATCTTCACTTTCTGTCTTTTCCTCTTCCCCTCTCCCCTGTGTGGAATAGCAGGACTCCGGCCGATCAACCTCTCCACGTTTCCGCACATTAAAGATTTCTCTCTCTTTGGACAGAAGCCTGCTGTCTGTGGTGAAAACTCGCCGCCCATTGCCACCCCATGGCCCACAGAAACGGCCAATACGTCATCTCACCGGTTCTTTTAGAAGCGCCAAAAACGCTGGGGCAGTACTCAGCCGTTGTTCGGTGACTATATCTGAAGTGACCTCGTCCCTGGAGCGGCATTGTCTATATATGTGCGTTGTACAGTATGTGCGAAGAACACATGCGTATCTGAATGGGAGCAGGCATTTATCAGGACTTCATGAAGTCATTTACTGCGTTGTGTTTTTGTCGCATTTTTATTTTTCTTCATATATTCCTTTGTCTATATTTTTCTTTGTATGTAGCGCTCTTATTCGATCGCGAAAGACTGAGCAGCCAGTACTGTTTAGGAAAGCCACCCCCCCCCCTTACATTCATATATAATTGTTTTTAATTTGGTCTGTAGTCTATGCAAGTCGCAGTGACAGCGATAACACACGTGTAACCCATATGCTTACAAACCACATCGTGTCAACACAAGGCGCTCGCGTTGCAGTACCGCGCATCTGCATCTGACCCCATTGGGATGCACAGAAGCCGCTGAATAGAGGCCAGGGAACGCAACGTTCCAGCCTGACATCCGCGCCGTGCGCGCAAGGACACTATGACCACAGCCTGGAAACCTTAATGCTGCCAAGCAAGCGGCGCAGCTTGCGGGTGCCTGGCTTAGGAGAAAGAAGCAGATCCTGTCGCCTAATGCTGTGCATGTATACAGGCCCGCAACACCGGAAACCATCGGAGTCAACGATGACAGAAATACCGGCCCGGCGTCGGCCGCAGTGCCCCGGGTGGTGCACATGAGATATTCTATCAGGTTAGCTGTACATCATTCTGCTTCCTGCTCATGCTGATTTCGCGAATTGATATATAGTTTACCAATGACTATCAGTGCCCTGCGGCATCACAGGCAACCACCGCACCGATTAGGCGTTTCGATCTGCCCGCAAAGTCATTGTTAGTGTGCCGATACCGATTTCGAGAATGGACGCAGCGGCTAGGCCTCGAACTCTTGCCCCACGGAATTAGTGCAAGTTTTCGAACTCAGGTCAGCGCTCCTTGGACCCTGACCTGCAGCTCCGGCTTGCACCCTGCCGACGCGAACCAACTTTGCTGCTGCGCATGTAGCTTGGCGTTGCGTTCACAAACCAATATTCTTTTCCTCGCCGGTACGGCTTATAGCACTCCTCGCGCTAGCTGGAGGGTTGACGAGATGATGGAGCAGGACACTTCGTGCATGCCCAGCGTTTAGTGCGGAAAGCAACCGCTATGCCGTGCACTGGTCCGTGTTGATCCCAACCCGCTGACGGAGTTGAAGATACTCGGACGGTGGCCGCAGCGATCATCGGCCCTCGCAGGCACTGCTCCGCCTCTTGGGCTGGGCGTTGTGATGTGAGGGTCATCGTAGTAATGCGGCCAGACTTTCTGACAATCGGCGTGGCATCCACTGTGGGGCCGGCCTGCCGAAGAAAGGATGACGGCGAGGTAAATGAAAACAACTCAATGTACTGCAGTATTTATATCCCCAGTGTACAAGAGTTCGGCACGGGGCCGCCGACAGCACTGCTGCTTCCTGAGTGACGGGGCTCGCTTGGTGACTACCCTCTCGCTGCGCCTCCGCTCCACTCCTGCGGTGGACTCCTCCGGGCTTGTCTGGGCCGTGTCCCAGAAAGCCTCGGGCGTCGACCGGGACATCTGACACAACGATGTTCCGGGACTGCACCAGCAACTCCGCAGTTGCAGCGAAAAAGTAATGGTGCATTGATCAGACGGCGTCGCAGTGGCCTGTGCCCACCCTGACACGTTCGGGAGGAAGGTCCTCGCAAAAGCACACCCAGAAATCCTAGATAAGCGCTTTTTTTCAACAAGACGGTGTTTATGAACGCAATTTCTTTAGGATATCGTAATATTGCACCACAACAATCAATATATACGCACAGCCCTCCTAGGGACGCTTGTGGTTTTCTGCTATGCTAGAAAAAAAAATTACTCACGAATAAGTAATTACGAACCATGACAAAGAAATGCTTATCGGCATTCCACTCAGAGCCGGCGCGAGAACGACTGGACAGAACTGCAGTGCGGGTATGGAGGCCGGGCGTAACGAGCTCTACGAATCCATGCAACATACTATACAATCTCGCATGTACACCCGCAGAGACGCTTATGTGAGGCGCACATAGATGCTCTCGTGAACACAGCTGATAGACAAAACGTGTTTCTCAGCGTCCGCGCTCTGGTTTGCAGAGTAAGCATCTCGAGGGCTGCGGTTAAGCTGCTGGGCATGTACCTTCCGGCCTCCGCCACGGCGGGTGTGGGCGTTCCTGCGCTCGTCACCGGACTTGATTTCCTCGAACCGCGCCCGGCGCACTTGGGCTGAGGCGAAATGGAACAAAGCCTGAGAGAAAAGCCCCGGGAGGCCAGGATTAATCCGCACAGTGCAATCCCCGCGCTGCAAATACGCATCGCGAGACGGGCAGTGCTATAGAAGAACCCGCCCGCCATAGCCACAGCCGCCGCGAACCGACTCTCTGCATCGGAACCCGCACCCATAGCTGCGCGACTTAAGTATCGCGAGAAAACGGCGTCCGGAACGCGGCTCATTCATCTGCGACCCTCTGTCGGGCGACATGGGCGTTAGTCGAAGTGCCAGCACTGCACCAGGCGCACGGGTCGCCTGCCCCGCCACAAACGTCATATTTTGCAGGTGAAAGTAGGCAGAGGCTGCTACTGCGCGTACGCAGTTTACCAAGTTGGCCAAGTAATTTCCGGGTTCGTTGCGGGGCTGAGTGTGCCCTTTCTCAGTCAGCTAGACTTTATGCGATAGACGAAAGGGGAAAAAAGAAAAAAACGATAACACAGCTTTCGAGCGGAGACTGAATGCGATAAGGGGCGAGTTCTATCGTAGTGGAAGAACCGGGCGTGTAAAAAACCGCGACAGTTGAAACGTTGCCAGCAGTAAGTGAACACGTCTACGCTTTGCGTGACACACTGACGCCGGATGTGCCAAGTGCATCGGTGCACAGAACGCCGCCTGCTGTTGAGAACGTCGCTGCGTGTATGCATGCATAGGTGTGGCGCATAGTATCCCTGTGGTGACGCTCGCCGTGGTCAACTGTCATCGAGTGTCGTGAAGTCCTCCGCAAGGTGCAACTTCTGTATGCTGGCGGCATTCATTCGCACTAAAGCCTTTCTGAATTTTTGCTTTTTGGTTTTCCTGACTCATCGATTACAGCTTGATGCTTGCATGCACAAACCAACTGCGCGCGCACAAGCAAGACCGTGAAGGGAACACAAAAAACGCAGAATTGATTCTCATGCAATGAAGGGAATAATTACTCATTGGTATCGACTTGTGAGCTTGGCGCATGATAGCCCCAGATGCTTCTGCGCCACTAAACCCAACACAGTATAGACATGAGCGCATCGACACGGCTACAGAGGAAGGCTACACAGCCCACACTGTCGTAATGTTCACATTTCGAGAAAAACTCCGAGCTGACGGCCAACTCGGTTTCGCCACGGCGTGTGCTATTGATTAGCTTAGCTGACAGAGCGGCTGCCCCGGACAGGTCCCGGGTTCGGGCCTCCGAGCAGAGCGAAGTTTTCGGGTGAGAAAATTTTGAGAAAGCTGCGTAGCTTTATTCTGTAGCTGTAAAACCGCACTCGGGCGGCTACTAATGAGTAATTTGCACCTGTGCATCAAGTCTGTCCCACACTCTAAGAAAAAAAGGAGTGGTCTTACTCCTTTAAGGGGGTAAATCCACTGACGCTGTGGCGACCCCCTTTGGGTGCAAAGTTACTCCTTCGTCGGGGGAGTAAGTGCGTACGGAGTATTGTTTAGGCTGTTATCGGGGTAATGTTACTCCGTTTGGTCAAGTGTAAGTATACGCCTTTGATGACTAACGTTACCCTTCCTCAGAAAAAGTAACGCTTAGGCCATGAAGGTGCAAACATACGTTTTATTTTCTGGTGCATATTTGCACCCACTCGGAATAAGCTTATGCTCAATCTCAGAGCGTAAACTTATCCTTGCAAGGGTTATGGTTAAGCCTATCTAATGAGCTTACTACAACACTGCTAGAGTACAACTTTGCACCTTATCAATGGGTGTAACATTGCCCTGCGAAAGCATATGGTTTTGCTCTTTTAGGTGCACCTTTACGCCGTGTTAGGAAGGGTAACCTTAAGCGTAAACTTACCCTCGCAAGGGCTATAGTCAAAACCTACCTAATGAGTTTATTACAACGCTTCTAAGGTACAAATTTGCACCGTGTCAATGGGCATAACATTGCTCTGCAAGTGTGCATGTTTTGCTCTTTTAGGTGCATCCTTACGTCTCTTTTGGAAGGGTAACCTTAAGCGTAAACTTACCCTTCCAAGGACTGTAGTTAAATTTATCTAACGAGCTTATTACAACGCTTCTAAGGTGCAAATTTGCACCGCATGAGAGGGCATAACACTGCTCCGCAAGCGTGTATATTTTGCTCTTTTATATGTATCTTTACGACTCTTGCAGAAGGGTAACGTTACCGTCCAGAGGAATGTACTAAACCCTTATTACAGTGTATTGTTACATATTCTCGAAAGAGACGCACAGGCACGTTCACTGTGATGCGAGGCACCCATTGTTGTTAAAAGCAAGGTCGTTTCTGGGCCTGTTAAGGAAACCACTTCACTTTGTAGGTGCGCGCTAATGGTGCATCTACTGCAATGTATAATTCACATTGCAACTAAACTTAGCATTATCATACACCTGTAGAACGAAGCTGCTTGCCGAAAAGGCATAACCATCTCGATGGCCGGCAGTTCAGAGATGTTTTTCTCTCCCACATTCCTGGTTATGTTAGTGTTAGTGCGATAATCTGTGGCGTGCCGCGCAGCACTTCAGTGTGCACTTCTGCACGCCAGTGATAGAACATCAGTGCGCACGACAGGGTTTATTTTTTTAATGAATTTAAAATTGCAACATAACACAGCAGTCTTCTGCCAACGCCATGATGGCATCCATGCTCCAAGTGAACCTGTGTGAAAAAAAAAAAAGATCGTTGAAACATGACGGACAGTGCACACATTTAACGCATGAATTCACCATTAGCGGAAACCTGTCAGTCATCCTCTCTGTAAGGCTTGTTTTCCAACCAAAAGATCTCCAGCCCAAACGACACACTCTCATTCTTCGAGCGAATGAAAACTGCGGATGGTCGCAATCTGCCTGCAGCAGTCTAGGAAGGAAAAGGAGGGAGACTGTATTTTGTCATAGTGCTGTGGGGAGTAGGTTGTTCCTTGTTCTGGCCACGGGTGTAGTGGGGTAAAGGGAAGTTAGCGCGAGGGTGTTGTTCAGCAGGAAGTTTTAAGAAAGTGTAGTATGAGGTAGCTCAATACTGCTGGCACAGGAACAAAGGCCCAGTTTCTTCTAGTTCCTGCTTAGCCTCTACTGCAGTGCTACAGAAGGTTGACCTTGAAGTAAACTGGAGACATTCCTGAGTTTACTCAGAAGGGGGAACTTGACTATTTTCTTTTCCTCAAACAATGCGAGAGCGTCGTCTGGAAACGAGACCGTTTGGTTGGAAAACAAGCCTTGCGGAGAAGCTGATTTACAGATTTCTGTAAATGATCTGTTTCATTTATGAAATCAAAATTTAAGCTTCGGCAGTTTTGGCCAAAAGCGTGAAGGTGTATGTGTGGCGTTTTCGAATCGAGCATACTGTAAGGCGTAATAAACAAAAAAAAAAATGAACCCCCTTTGGACACCAAATCATCGCAGTGGCTCAGTGGTTATGGTGCTCGGCTGCTGACCCGAAAAACGCGGGTTTTATCCCGGCCGCGGCGGCCGAATTTTCCATGGAGGTGAAATGCTAGAGACCCATGTACTGTGCGATGTCGGTGCACGTGGAAGACCCGCAGGTGGTCGAAATTATCCGGAGCTCTTCACTACGGCATCCGTCATAGCCTGAGTCGCTTTGGGATGGCAAACTTCCATAGAACCAAACATATCTGAAATGCAGTGGAAGTTGGGCGCAGCTCCCACTTCGAAATGGCCTAGTTCTTTATCTACGGTGTTTTTCTGGCTTTGATTCAAAAGGGCATACTATGACCCTGGAACATTTTTACTAACAAAAACAAGCTGAAATAAACATTGTTCAGCTGATGAGCAGTAATGCTTTTGGCACAAGCAAAATACAACTTGCGTAATATCAAGCACCCTCTACAATTTTCCAACCGAAAACCCTCAATCACAGACGGAAATCTGACATTCTTCTTCGAATAGGGAGGGGAGATGTCCCTTTATCTGTTTGAGAGGGAAGTTGTTGGAAGGACACAATAGAGCAGGGCTGCGAACTTGAGGAGCGGGCTAGACAGGTACTCGTCAAGGAATGTATTATTAGACGCCTTTAGCATACCGGGAACACACCGGTTTACCCGACCCCTCCTGCGCACGCGCAGTGGTTCCCCCTAATTCCAACAATGCCACTGCGCGTGCGCAGGAGGGGTCGGGTAAACCGGTATACGTCTCAATTATGCTAAAAATGTCTATAACCTTTCGACGACTTCCGTTTATATCTACAAAGATGGTGATGAGCATCGACTTCAGGTTCTCCCACACTAGGGGGCAGTCCCCCTCACATTTTGGAAAAAGAATACAATGGAGGGCGACTGACTCATCTCCCCTCGCGCTAACTCTTTCATTCAGCACAGCAGGAAGTGAAAACGCGGTTTGAACTAAAACATCCATGGTCCGCCTGGTCGGGTTCTTGAGATAGTTAAGAGAAAACTGACGCCAACCATCCGACTAATGAATTCAGAATCCAACCCCCTCGCCGACCACTCCGACCACCGGATAGCCTTCGAGAAGGTGAGCGTCTTGCACCATGGAACCAAACATGTTCAAGAGGCGACATGTTGAGTCATGGCACATCCGGCTCACAAAAGAGGCGATGAATAGGACTCCAAGAACGCTCCCCTCCGCGTACGTTAGTGGACTGTGCCACGTGCTAACAAAGGGAGAGCGAAGGCAGCAACCCGCTGCTGCGGCTGGCACAGAGTTTTTTTTATATAGTCACCCCTGAAGAAGGGACCGAGTAGGTCCAGAAACGTTGGGCAAAAATAAAAATATTGGTTGGCGTCAGTTTTCTCTCAACTTTGAAAACGTGGTCTGTGAACAAGGGTTTTTGGTTAGAAAACAACTTCCCGTAAGTCAGCTTGCAATTTTGCAAGTTGTCCATATAAAAGGTTCAACTCCACATCTCACCGCCTGCGTGCAACAAAATCGCATGCGCACTGATTCGTGAGTTTCTTTCTGCAACAACTTGCAAAAGTATATGTTAGCTTCTGCAGCAGGATATTTTCCGACTGAAAGCTCTCGTATACAGACAGCAGTCCCGCATTCTTTTTAGAAAATGAAGGTGGGAGAAGTCCCTTATTGCATCTGGTGACCGACTGACGCATTTTGCATTTTGTGGGCAGGGGGAAGTAAGTGAAAACGCAGACTGCGAAAAATGTCGTCTTTGTTGGAAAATATCTTCTAAGCCAGGGGCAAATTTTGCAAGTTGCCAACTGTCATGAGGACTTAGTGACGTGAAACGGCGATAGAAAATTGTTTGCGGGTGAAGCTGAAGCAAGCCCTTAGGGCTTGGAGGGAATGCTAGAGTACGGGGGGAAAAATACGCCGTATTTTTGCATTAAAAGTGAAAATAATCCTGCGCGCGTATCTCAGCTTCATCTGGAACAAAGGCACCAAATGGATTTAGGCCTCACAAAAAGAGGCCTGCACTACAGTTCAATTAATTTAGATTTAAACTATTCCGAACAATCATCAGGGTTCCGAAAAGAAAGTAGGACTCACCATTTGAAGCACAAAGTCAATATTAGCTGCGCTCATGCTGGAGGTTGCATGCATTTTGCAACGTACACCCGCCGTAAAGAGTTTATGAAAGGCGACTCTGTCGAAATTAAACATCTAATCGTTTTGCGTTCAAAACTTACTGCTGGAGATATAAGGGTGCACTGCGCAATTTTCACCGTGAAAATTAGTCTGCGTATGGTGGGCACAGCTGGCAAATGAAAGGGTTAATTGGAGAGACAGGGGAGATGCCTTTGCCCTGCAGTGGACGTAGTCAGGCTGATGATGATGATGATCTATTCTAATGCATGGGAAGACGATGACAAAATTGAATCATTTTACTAAAAGTGCTATTAAAGTTTGACGACGGGTGTACGTGAGCATAAGTAATTTTTCACCCCCGCCCTACTACCAAATACGAGCAGATAAACGTTTGAAAGTACTTACCAAGATTGATGGCGTCATTGCGACCTATGTTAGCCTGTGGCAGGCTATCAAAACGCGTTATTCGCTCGGCGACTGCGCACCACAGATACAGAATCTGACAGCAGATAGTATGACGCATCGTCCAGAGACGCGAAGTGCAAAGCATAGCTGCCAGTACCAGTCACTGCTCTCTTGTGGCTACATGGGGGGAATGTGCTTGGCTTCTGCCAGGTGCCTCGATGCGCGCCCTCTCCCCACTGAGGGTGGTGCCACTCTTGGAAGGGGTCGTAGCTGCCAAAACCGGTTCTCGGGAGGTGCCGCCGCCATTTTCTTGCATTCCGCTCCCACCGTCCCGCCGACTCCCACGCTAGACACGGAAGGCGGCATTCTTCAAGGATGCTCTCATGGGAACAGCAAGCAATGAATATGCCTCTTTTGACAATTCTCAAGGAGTGTGTGAGTGATGGACGGAACTTGATTTATCCGAGCAGTGAAGTGATCCGCACTCTCAAGAACTAGGAGGAATACTTTACAGGCGCTGCCGCGTGGTGTACAATCAATATACACACGATGAAGTCCCCGATGAAATTGCTTACAGAATACTTTTCGAAGGTAGACCGGCCATGCGCAGATCACAAGGAAGCAATAGGCAAAATGCTGATAGCCACCTACACAAAATTGCGGCTGCGCATCCATCTGCGTCAGTCCCCAGCCACACGTGCTGGTGGTCATGGAAGCAAAACTTGTGCTGGTGTTAGTCTCCTGTAATCTGTGTAATCAGACGCTGTAATCAGTGCGAACTTTTCGTCTACATGCACAAAAGCATGAGACAAATTTAAGCGTCAGAATCATAAGCTGCATTATGCTTGCAGTGAATCGTCGTTCGTAATCGTTTTGAAGACATTGTATTTGTGCATTAGGGTATTAAATCATTGTTCTTGCTTGCGCCTAAGTCTGTGTTTTGATTGCATAGTGTATGCATGACACAGTTTTCCGCCATTGCATAATAGTGTAAGTGGACGTAAGCATGCCATGCGTTCGAACTTGAATATGCAGCTGTTCATTTGGCGTACTTCACTTTCTTTCCGCTATATCACACGTAAGCGCAATGATAGCAAGTTCATGGCGCCGGCATGACAACGACGGCGAGCAGTTGCCCGCCGTGATGGCCTATTGCAAAACAAAGAAAGATATCCACTATACTCTCGCTAATCGTCTCGAAATATCTACTGCATCACCGACTCTTTACTCTTACTTTTCATCTAAACTAGAAAAGGAATGATTATCAACGGTAAAGTCCAATTCAAGCTCTCACTGCAGGGGGGGGGGGGGGCACCTCATTCCAGGCGCGTCACGCAGCAAACGCGCACCTTGCGACCAGCGTATGCAAGAAAATGGCGGTCGCGCTAGCAGACGACGCGGTTGTCTGGCGGAAGGACGAAGGAGCGAACCCACGTGTCCCCTGCACCCTCTCTTCACCACCTCTCACCCTTCGGACCTTGTGCAAGCCGATTCTTTATTCTCTCCGTTTCCTTCTCCGAACCGATGTTGCTGGTTCTAGTAACATTGCCCGTGTATGCTTTCTTGGTATTTACTCACCTCTAACGTTTTACGTACCCTTAAAACAGACAAAATGAGGAAAGACAGATGAATTTGTAAAAATATCTTTCCCTTTTTTCCCCACCTTTTTCGTAATGAGCATAGGTACAAACCGCATTGCGTGGTTAACTATCGGCATTAAAAATCGCCTGTTTTCTTTACTTGCTGAGTGCTAAAAATAGTGAGAAGTAGGCAATATTAGAAATGTACACATGCTCTGCGCTTGTCGTCCCTAACATGGCACCACCTTGCACGCTTGCACCACCATGAAGGTGGTTCAAGAGTGCTTTAACATAAGTTTTCGGAGATATTGCACATAAATTAGAAAATGAGCTAGTCACGCACCTGTAGGGACAAGGCATGTTCTCGGATTGTGTTTCTGCCGCTTCTTACGTGTACCTCAATTGCTTTTACTACTGCTAGAAAGAAAACTAAAAGGTGACATAGCTCCATTAAATATTAGATTTGCACACGTTATAGAAAATAAGCAACCGATTACATTTCAAATGACTCCATCTGAAATGAAACTGATTATCGTGGCGAAGTACAGTCCCAGGAAAGTAACTTGGCAATTACAGAAAGGTAATCGACTACTGTTGCGTCACTTTCTTCCCGACATTTATATTACCATAAAGGGCCAACTCAAAGGGCCCTTCCTGGGCGTACGCGGTCAGCATTGGCGCTCTTGGCGTACGCCAGAATCGGTCTGCGCATGCGCACTGCAGGAGACGCCAGCAAACCTCATCTGACCATGCTAGATATCGGCGCCAGCGCACGGGCGCTCGCGTACGCGTCGAAAGCGGGGTCTGGTTTACAATAATAGGAGAGTCGCGGGGCTCTCGGTGGCTCTTTTCTTCATGGCTTTAAGCTTTTCAGGCCCAGCCCCCCCCCCCCCCCCCCCCACACACACACACACACTTTTCTTCGCGGTTTAAGCTGTCCTTTCATCGCCCCCCAACCCCTTCTCTTCACGGCTTGAAATTTTCTCCGTCGGCTCGAGAGGGGAAGAGAGCCTGCGCCACGAAAATGGAGATGCATGCCTCTTTTCGACGCCCGTTCGGCGTACCCCAAGAGCGCCGACGCTGGGCGCGTACTTCCAGGAAGGGCCCTTGTAGTTTGCACTTAACACAAATTTACTGAGACTGGAGTGAACTACAGCGGCCTGCTTGATAATTTGTCCTACGCTGTTAATTTCCGAGAGGAGTTGTTTGTCGAAGCTGCGGTCGATAACCTTCCGATGTTTCCTTGTGAAGCGGTCAGCTGCTGCACTGAACACGCCCTCAATTCATGCGCTACACGGAAAAGCCGTACTATAAGTTAACATATGAACACCTTGCGCCGGTGTTGGGTGTAAGGGGGGGGGGGGGTGTACAGGGCGGTCACATGATATTCTCGGGTGGAGAACTCCCGTCGACGGCGGTGGTAACCCGGATGTGGTCCGGACATGATCGTGCGCAATGCTTCTCTGCAGCCGGTTCGTTGTCACTCGATCACAAAGAAAACACGTCCCCTAGCACCAGTGCCGTCAGGAAAGCTGCACCGTTGGTTACAACTAATTTTTGAAAAAAAAAATAGCTGATTACGTGTGATGAACTGCAGAAAAAGTAACTGAATTACCTGAAACATCGTTTGAAAGAAGCAATCGATGCACACAAGTTGGGCTTCTACCGCACGAGCCTGATTTAGGGTTGCTGGACGGCGGAACTTAGCTCTGATCCGCCTTATCTCTGATCCGTCAAGACAGCGGTTTGGCCCAAGACCCTTTTCCCAAGCATCTCACCCTATAAGAGCCGAGCACAAGGCCGGGGAAAATCTTGTAGCCATCAAAAAACAGGCGGGTACCCGGTGGCACTGCGGATCGAACCCAGTACCCCCCGAATGTTAGGCTGATGCTCTACCACAAGGACACCGCTTCGGTACGAAGAAAGCACATTCCAAAGTAACACGAAAATGCAACTGCTTACAAGTAATCAATTACATGTAACGCGTTACGTACAACTTTGGTACGTATCATCAGTTCTTCCATTCTTTACGTAGTCTTCTAAGCGCGATTAATTAACGTCCAAGAGAATGTGACAGATGTCAAAAGAAAGCAAATCTCAGGACAGCGAATCAAGCCAAATGTATTAAAAATGCAGGTACTTGTTTACTCTCAGACACGAAGACTTAAGCACACATACATATATTCGAAAAAAGATGTATGAAGAGATGGTCTAATGGACCACAGGATGTGAGACACACAGAGATATGTGCGCTTATATGGACGCATTGAAATTTGCTCAATCAAATCATATATACATTTATGTCAATACATCCTAGCGGCAACTGCACTTGACGTCATCCTCGCGGAGCAACATGTAATTAGCAAGAACATAGATATAAAACATAAAACAGTTTCACAACGTCTATTTCATGCATTGTTTGCACATGATCTAGTATCCACACTGACTTGCGCTAGCATTACCACATCAGTCAAAAAGTTCGTAATGCGGGATAACTTCAAACCCCTGACTGTACTCGTACATGTCCAACGCATGATTGTCTAGTTCTTGTCCTGGACGCAAAAGCAAGTCTGTTCCAGACGGCGACACACCATAGCTTTGACGATGACGTGAAAATCCTTTTGTATCAAATTTCTCCAAGCAAAGAAAAAGGCAATTTCGAAAAATCAGCAACTTTTTCACTTCAGCAAAGACAGGAGCTTCATTTTCCCAGCCTATGTGTAGAACATCTGAACACCTGTACGAGCAAGCGTCGACGCTGGCATTTGCCACAGAGAACATTTTCACTTCCTGATCTGTGATGCCAAGTTCGATGCGCACGAACTCTGGTACATCTGCTGGCTTGACCAAGGACGCATGAGAAGTGCTCAAACTGTCACTGACGACCATAGCTGACTGTTCGTAGCATGCTCGCAGCTGATGCCTTTCGCACAAAGTACGGCAGATGTTCCTGAAGTTCCTGCTGCGCGTGCCGATAGTCTTGAAGTAAGCATGCTTTGCTTCAAACCGCATGCTCCAGTACCGGCGTGGAGGACCGAACAATGAAATGAATCTTGGGTAATGGATTAAGTAGTGAATCTTGGGAATGATATGCACATTTGGATATCTGGTTCCAAAATTCTTTAAAAAATAAGAAATTTGGACCTCCAAATAACTGCAGCAATCTTCAGGAATTTCTTCTGCTAAGACTATATTAACTATCTCCCGGAACTGAAGATATATCTCCCAGTCAGGGTCACCTTCTGGCACTATGTCGGCGAAAAACTGCGGCAGTAAACGGAATAAGCACTGCTTCTGGCTTGCTGTGCCTTTGAGCACGATGCCCTTCCGAGAAATGCTGATTGCTACTGGGCGATTTCTCTTATCATTTTGTTGGAAACTATAGTTACAAATGTTCTTCAACTGCTCGGTCTTTAGCACACCAGAAGACAATAAGCCCTGGAGCACATGTTTAACCACGAATCCTATTCCTCCCTCCAGAATATCGTGCATACAGTCGGGAAGCAACTGTTGTGTGACGTCGAAGTCAGGGATTTTCAGGAGGGAAGACTCCTCATTAACGCCATACAGTTGCGCATTGTCTCTGTCAAGCGTTACAGCCGTGAGGTGGCTGCTGTGTGCAGCTGCTGTTCGCACAGTTACATCTGCTTCCGACAGTAGTGTGTTCAACTTCTTTTTGTGAGCAAGGCAAAATCGGCAGACCCTGCCGTTTGCAAAAGATGCGCGGAACCCCCCTATCTTATGCAGTGACAGGTTGTCTCCGGTAAAACCAACTACAAAAACACGGAGTGCAATCTCGGAACTGTTGAAAAGAAATGTTAAGCCCTCCTCGTAAAGACGCTTTATGTCATTCACTAGCGGAGCGATTACTTGACATATGCCAAATCTTCGCACATCGGTGTATTTGGCAAGGAGCAGCAGGTGAATAGAGCTCAATTTGCTCCTGTATTTTGGGTGGAGATTCAGGATAGAAAAATACACTGCCAATATTTTGTGCGATCCGGCAGCCGAGCCGAGAGGATTGCAGATTTCGAATTCGTCAGTATACAATAACAGAAGTACTGATTTCGCTGAGCCTTCTATGAGTAAAGCGTGCTCTTTAACAAAAGCGCCATCAGAAAAATCCCGAAGCTTTTGGCTGGAATCAATTCTTGCCTGATGCAAAACTGCTTCAACTACTTCATGAGACGTCAGCAGAGCTTTAAGGGAACGTTCCAAGGGTACATAAAAGCACACACCACAGACTCTCGGGTCAGTTTCTCCTGAAAGTTTAACTTCCTCTAGCTGAACATAATGAAGCCTTTTCTGCACGTATGCCAGAACGGCATGATCACTTTGAAGGTCAGCCCACAGAAAATCGACAATGTCAACTCCCAAAGTTTCCACTTCATCACACAGACTAGTGCGGCCGTTCTGCCCGGCCTTCAAAGTGCGCCGCAGAACTGCAGATAACAAAAGTTGCACAAACACCTTAATATCATCAAATATGTCATGCGCAACACTCCGTGGCAAACAGCGCGTCTCTGTCGTCTTCAAAAAAAAGAGCATCAAATGGCGCTTAACTTCGTCGAGCTCATATTCAGGGCTGTCGTCAGTAGGTGGATTTCCATTTGCTCGCCGAGTCTCGTCGGACGTGGTCTCGATGGAGTGAGGTGATGGGCCTTCGTCCACGCCGGTATCCGATGCTACGTTGTCACTGCCGCTGCATGGCTTGTAAACTTCGGCGGTCTTGATAAATTCAGAGTGCTTTCTGTTGAGGTGCTGGCGGTATGACTTGTAGGAGCCGTAGACGTTAGGACAGCCTTCTATCCCGCACACTACTTTAAAGTTCGGCTCTTGAGAGTGAACCTTCCCTATGTGGTTCACTACGCTCGCGTAGCTTGACGCATAGTAGGGACATCTCTCACAGCTGAAAACCATGACTACTTTAGCATTCCACAGTGCTCGACTTGTACATGCCTGTATTGACCAAAATGATCGTCTCAGCGAAGGAGAAATACGTTCTCATGAGCAGGGAGTCAGCACAGTGCACGGACAGCAAGGTAATCGCACGGAGAGTGGAGAGCACGTAGCGGGTATGGGGGGTGAAACTAAAAGGCTCTGATGAACAAGAGGGGTTAGCATGGCTCCCGAGCTGCGCGTCCGCGTCTCTTTCCCTCCTGTGCTATTCTTTAGCGATAGAGTGCTTTGAATATTCGTTCGTTCTTTATTCGCCCCATCTTTATCGCTCGTCTTTTCTGGGAGATTTTCGGTGTCACTGAAAACTGCTGTTCCAAATGTGTTTTCTCTGGAAAATGTGTAAAGATTGTGAGAAGTCCTTCATCGTGGCGACCAGTTGTATGTAAGTGATTATTTATTTAAAATAACAAAAGGAAGGTAAAAGATGTTTGCTCACCCCGGCATCTGCCATCACTAATCGGTGGCACCTGAGCTGGGGTAGCGGAAATAAAGGATAGCAGGTAGTTTGAAGAAGTGAAACGAAAGAGGTGAGGGGATAGTAGGAAAGAGATAGGGGTTAGGGCGCCAACGAACATTGCGACCAGTTCTGGGAACAGAAATTTGGCCCGTTTTGTTCTTTTTCCTGCCTAGCCTTGGCTGCAGAGCCACAAAAAGCTGTCCAGGAGTACAATGGACAGCTCGCAAAACTGCAGGAATGCTGACTTACAGGAAGATATTTTCCAGCCAAAAACCATTGTTCAATTACCGCGTTTTCACTTCCTGCTCTGCTGACTGAAAGAGTTAGCGCGAGGGCAGATGAGTCACCCAGTCGCCCTCCACTGTATTCTTCGTCCAACAGGTGAGGGGAGAAACGGAGAGAATCTGAAGCAAGACGCTCGCCGCCAGATTTGGAAATAGAGTGTAAAGGCATACGCCAGAACAGGCGTCGAAAAGGGGTATGCATCTCCATGTTCTTGGTGCTGGCTTGCTTCGGCTCTCGAGCAGACGGAGAGGATTTCAAGCCCGGGAGAGAAGGGTTTGGGGCATTGAAAGGACAACTTAAACCGCGAAGTTCGTGGAACCTGAAAGAGCTTCAAACTGTGACGAAAAGAGTCATCGAGAGCCTCGCGATCCTTCCATTGCTGTAAACAGGACCCCGCTTCAGTCGCGCTGGCGGTGCGTGTCCCCAGGGAGCGATTAACATTCTTTTGTGTCTATTCAATGTGCCACGCCTCGAGTAGAAGCCTTCTGCGCGGGTTATACCTGTGCTACACGGGCGTTTCGAATGCCTCGAATGCCTTCCAAACGAATGTCATTCGACTCGACTGCCATAGCTGCGCTGCTACACGACGTCTTTTAACGGCATTCGGTTCACATGAAATTCGAGTCGACGGAGCTCCGCGGAGACATTCGAAATTTTGGAATGCCTTCGAGGCGCAAGCGCGACTACTCTCCACCGCAGCGTCTTCGCGCCATAGGTGGCAGCATAAGTTTTGAAGAGCAAATACGTTCGTTAAACAATGAAATTCTAAATACTATTTATATACACTACACGGATCTTTTCCAGACGTTTTGTTAGCAAGCAAATATTTTCCGCATACTCTGGAACCCATCGTAGGAAAGAAAGGCAGCCATTTTGGCCCGGTGCCAGTTTTTTCACTTTGTGCTGTTGCTTTTGCTGTGTTTTGTCTTTTTATTTTGCGTGCGTGTGCGTCTGTGTGTACATTTTAAGTGAGCTTTTTTTTTATTCAGTGAAGTTTATTGCACTTTTTCGTTTTTTTCGACAAACGCAGGAGATAGAGCCCAACGTAGCCAACAGACCGCACACAAAAAATGGCATGGCTATGGGCTTGGGCCTCTGTTAGAACAGAGGCGTTTAGTAATGAATAAATTGTAAAATTTATTAGAAATGACATATTACTTTTAAAAGTAGCAATTTTATAGCGGACTGTAACTATACAAATTAATTGTTGCTGCTATGTTTGTTTAAAACAAAACTTGACGGCAGCAGCGCCCCTGTAGCTTGGCGGTATAATACTGAAGCTTTCGAATGCTTTTGGAATAGTCGTGTAGCACCGTGCGGGTCCGTTCAGCCGAATGCCATTCGAAGTTTCGAATGGCGTTCGACTCGAATGTCATTTCAACGTACCCGTGTAGCACAGCTTCGGTTTCCAGTACAACAGTGCCGTCAAAGTCAATTCGGTGGTCGCATGCCTCGCAGAGGTCTGCCACAGCTCTACGCTGACGGTGCATTTGTCGGACGTCCTCTTTGTGTTCAGTCATTCTTTCCACGAAGTTGTTCGTTTCCTCTGGAAACCGAAGCTATCCCGCGCAGGAGGCGTCTACTCGAGTCGTTGCACATCCAACAGACACGGAAGAATGTTAATCGCTACCTGGGGACACTTCCCTCTTCTTAAATCCATGGTTTGCGGCCACTTACCCGGAAGTCTTCAACACGAGGGCTTAAAAAGCCAAGGTGCGCCTCGCCCATAGTCATACCATGAAGGGACCGAGCCGGTCCCGAAATGTCGTGCTTTTCAAAAATTACCCTGGTTGGCGTCAGTCATCTTTCTACTAAATTAAATTTTCCAACCAGACAGACTTCCGTCAAATGTTTTCTGTTTTTTTCTTCAAAGCTTGTTTTTTCTTGCTTCTTTGGCTTAAAGCTTAGACGCCTACCTGTTACTGTCCGCTTCCTTTAAAAATAGCCCCCTCAGGTAGAGCCACATCATAATGTCGCAAGTTTGTGCACGCACCAAATTCGCATTCGTTCGCAGAAAGGACGTCAGCCTTTTCTTTCCTTCACCTCCAAGAAACCTTCCTGCGGCTATCCACACCAAAAAGGGGAAATATTTCTTTTCTGTTGGTGCATGTTCAGATATTGCTGTTCCTTGAACCTCAACCTACCACCTCTTTTACCTCTTTCGCAGAAAACAGAACAAAGGGTTCAGTCTTTTTTTTTTTCCTTCCTGCTGGAGGGTATCAGAAGACCAACACAGGCCTGCATCAAAATGGAAGAGGACGAAGGAGCGTTCGTCACATAGCTGCTTCGTGCCCTCGCCCTTTTTCTTTATCATGTCAAGAGAGGAGGTACTTGAGAGGCTGAGGAAGAAGGTGCAGGAGAAATATGGTATAAAAAGGCCGGTGTGAACGCGTGGCAGCATTCGTTGTGCGCCTCGCCTCGTTCAACAGCAAAATGTCCACAGTCAGATGTCTTGCGATTTTAAATAACCGCAGAAAAGTCATAAACGTTGGAGGTGCGTTCCGAGAAAGCGACGTACTTCAAGCGCTAATGGAATCTGACCTTCAGCAGTTCATTCCAGTTTCAGCGAGAATACAGGTAAGATAAAATGTTATTCTCGTCTTCTTTTGCTTGCAAACGCAAAATAAATGTTTAGCTGTTTAGCCTCGCATGATAAGTGAAAAGATAATAGTTAAAAGCTTGTTCGTCAACTTTAGATGTAGCATGTATTCTACGTATGTAGGCATATTTTACAAACCGGCTTTTCCGAATTCAGGAAATCGTGATAGCGAGGACGAAATGTATATCAAAAACGTTTGTTTGCTCATCAGTGGTAAAGATGCAAAATTATGTTTTTGCAAAATGATTATTGCCGTGTATACGGCCTCTAGTTCAAATTGAAATGAGAGCATTCTTCACGACACAGCCTATTTCCAGCACAGTCACCTTTGTTTTTATTCTTGTTTTGCCTCCGTGCTCAGCTATATGTTAGCCCCTCAGAGCTATTAAGATTCGTAAGCATGCAAACATCTCAAACATCTCTCGTAATGTAGATAGATTTTTATCAGTGACTCCATGACGACTTGAACTTAAACATACGCTGAGCAACTCGGCTTTCCTTTTAGCCTTTCCTGTTGTTCTGTGTGTGGCGGGGACATCACGAACCGTAAAAAAAAACAATGTAAAACGCATCTACCGCAGCTGTACGACAAGGACTTTGAAGAGTTCGTTGACATGGACTCCGAAAGCGTTGTGCAAGAGCACAGTAAGCTCAACGTGATAGTCGAAAACGACCTTGGAGATGCCCTCAACATGGAAACACCTCCACCGGCGACAGGTATCAGGTAGGAAAAATGGAAGTTTTTTTTGTTTCTACCGTTAACATCTAAGCTTGTTTATTGAGGCGTAAAAGTTTCGATCATAACACGACTAAATTACAAGCTTAAGATGTGAACTCGCATCCCACGCCGTTGCAAGTGGTCACGTTCACCTAAATGGATCGCGAGAGCAAACGCACAATTCGAAAACACCCCCATGAATACCGTTTCGCATGTTTGTTTTCTTTCATTACAGAGAAACCGCGCGACTTCTGCAGAAGGAGAAACACAACTACTGTTTGCCGGAAATGCCTTACCATATATCTAGGCAGCTTGCACAAATTTCGGAGAGCGCAGAAGTTTCGAGTGATCTGCGCCGCGCCATAATTCGGTGGCTTCACGCAGACCTGCTTTCTTACGGACCGTAAGTTGTACGATTTTGATTCTAAGCTAGACCAGTGGTTTTATGTGATTAGGTGGTCTCACTCTATGTCTGAAGGCAGGAAGCTGACAAACATGCTTCACTGCTTGCCTCTGTAGCCGGTGTCAGAAGTTTAACACATAATTTAGTGGGAGTGAATGATCGAAAAGACTTTAATTAGGCTCGCGATGAAAATTTTTGAGAAGTCACCTCTCTTTTCCGATCTGTTTTCCTGAAGTTAATAGGGATAGAGCCAGCTTGTGAGCCCTTATGGCAATGCGCCCAAAGATGCTACTTATTAGTTTTTATTTCGGTGTTGGTGCTCATGTGTAACAGTCATTCTTCTGTCTTGAAACAGGTACCCTGGAAATTTATACGCGGAAGCAGCCAGACGTCTTGTGATAAAGCACCCAGTGCTCTCTGATAAGACGGGCTCAAGTTTTGTAAGACTATTTTATTCTTTTCAAATTTATGCCAAGTACAAGTGCCGGCTTTTTTTCTTCTTAATCCCAGACGTACGTTTTTCTTCAGCAGAAGGTTTGTTTTGACCATGAAGTCGTTTTTCATCAACAGGGGTCTTGGCAGATAGCGCTCAAATTCCGAACCAAGAATGAACGCCGAAAAATTACAGACGTTGAGGAAGTGAATGATGCAAGAAAAAAGGCAAGAAGAAGTGCTGGAGGATGCCCCATCGTGGCATCAAAGGCGGCAACTAAGAGAGGGGTAAGTTTAGAAATCCAGCATTTGTGATACCATGTGTGCGACAATTAAGAATGCGACGATAGTAATGTTTTGTTTTCTTTAGGAAATCCCCGTTAACGATACAGAGGACGAGCATTCTATCCAGGCGCTAAAAGAGTTCATGAAAAAAGAAACAAGAAAATGTGTGGAGGACCAAAACATTCCCCGCTTGCAAGACGCCATGAGGCGTACTTTTGCAGAAAGAAGAAGATGGATGGCACAAAGCAATGCTACAGTCCTGGAGGTGATAGCCGAGTACCCGACACTAGCAACACTAGAAGCTGTATGTATCTTTCATCTGTTGCCTTCCATAGCATTTCGCTCACGTGTCCCTTGTTAGATGCCAATATCGCTGTGTAAAGCCCGTGTAAACGTGCAACAGCACGTGACCGCGCAAACATCGATTAGACAGTCTCCCTTTCAATGAGTGAATAGTTATGAAGGCAACTACCTTTCTTTTGTCATGCAGGTACACGAGGAGTTCACGAGAATCACAAAGCAAAACGGAGAAGAAAATCTCCTTTCTTTCATTAATAAGCACGGAGAGAGACTGCTGGAGAGAGCCCGAAAGCTGAAGAGTGCCGCGGCAATAATTAAAGCCCATGACGAAGCCAGCTCACGAGCAATGAGCGAAGAAGAAAAGAAGTGTGAGGGCAATAGACTGTTTCTGTTAAACGTGAAATGTGCTCCACTATTCATACTGACATTTAAATTGTTATTTCCAGATTGCTTCGCAAGCGCTGTGCTGCAGCTGATGCCCTGTTTTGTGAAAGAAAATCCCAAACGGTTTTTCAGCCAGGTAAGGTTGTCATAGCATGAGTATAAACCATATCTACCCAATTACTTTTTTCGTCTTTTTTTTGTGTAGGAGGAGAACTGCAAGTTCCCATCTGTTGTCGCCGCTGGCGATCCGTTCCAGCTATTTCCGCAGGTGGCGGCAGTGGAAGGTCTTAAAGTGGACACCGTAGATTTCATTTCAGCTTTGGCTTGTGTTTTTGAACTCTACTGGGCGTTCAACATACATTACGATGCACAGCTTCGGCAAACTTTTGCTGTGTTCGAGTTTGCGTTTTGTGTTGAAGCGTCGTTTGCGCCTGGAGTTCTAGCTACAAGGATGGTAACTTCAATGAAGTGAGTGTCAATAAATTCAAGTGAAAAGTGAATTGCTTTCTGTCTCCATTTGATGTGCCTTGCAAAGCCTACAAGCGTGCTTCCTTTTCTGCCATGCCTGGGCTGAGCAGAATGCACGTGCTGTGTACGCTACCCTTAATTATTGGCCCAGAGCCAAGCTGCACTTCTATTCTACAAACGGCTTGCTGAATTGTAGCATGGCGTTTGTCTGCTCTACGCGTGAATGGAGTGCAAGCACAGTTCCGTAGGGAGGCACTGACAAAGCAAATTGGAGCGCTGGGGGCAGATGGCATTTTTTTTTTCTAATTTGCGCTAACATCTTCCACGAAAACTACTTCACTGCGTAAACAAGAGGAGCCGCACATCTTTTGCGCGCGCGTGTGGCCGGTCCTTGCGGGTTGCAATGCACTAGAGCGCGATGGTGCATGCCCACCGATGGTGCATGCGCTGACTAGGTTCGCTGACGTAACTGTGGGAACAGTGTCACTCCGCGGCGAAGTGTAGCCCCGACTAGCATTTCTCTGCCACATTTTTCTTCAGCGCTAAAGGACAATTTACCTTAAAAGCTACTTTTTTCCGCATAAGTGATGAATGCGTGCCCTTCCGCGAGCTTCACCGCACCTCATCGGTCGTTTAAAAAATGCGGAATAGCTTACATGCGGCCAAAAACTATTTTCACTAATTGCTGCAGTGACGCGTGGCCAAAGGCGCCTTCCTTTTTCCCCTTTCCTGCCCAGCCCTTGCTACAGAATTTTTTTTTTGCGAGTGTGATGAGAAATTGGAGGTGTAACAAGTTTTGAGAATTCATTTATTGATCATATTTATGCATGACAAGCAGCTTTTATATTTTTCCTCTTGGCGTATTATACCCAAAGGTCCGTTTCAAGTTTAGTGGAGAAATAACCAAAAGATTACATTGCCAGGGAGGAGGAGAAAGTTGCCGAGGACCCACCTTTCCTTCACACAAATCAGAAGTTTCCTCTTCCCCATATCCTGAAATTTTACCATTGTGCATGCGCCACTGAGCATTTCCCTGTTTCGTTCTGTTCCTTTCTAAAATATTAGCTTGGGCTCACCCTCGCCACAGGCCTGCTGTCGGGTGAAAAGGTTGTCGAGTGGAAATTGCATTTACGTTATTTAAGCACTCGTAACATCGTCTGATGCATTATGTAAACCACGAATGTCTGAGTGACAAATGTGAGCTGATGGTGCGAGTTTAATAACCATATTAAATCGGAGCCCGCTGACCTTGCTGTTACGTGCAGTTGAGCGCCTATGGAAATAGTGCATTCCTTGAAAGTGGACACACATTAAATTCGCAATAGAACGTGAGCGTTGGAGCTGATCGTCGCATGAAAGAAGCATTGAATATTTTTCGTCGTACTAGAAACAGCTTATAAACCAGAAAGCTCCATGTATTTGCATTCCGTTTTAAGCACAGACTTCTAACCTTGATATTTTTACTTTATGTATTTACCACACAATAGAAATCGACCATTTTATACCATCTTTACTGCCCCTCTATGAAGATGGCATGCGCAACGAGACACTCCATACAAAATTAAGGTGCCTCGATGGGCCAGCGCCGCTTTCAGGAAGAGACAGCTCTCGGCGGGGGCATGTTGGGCCCCACCCTCCCGTTCGGCTGCTTTCAGTGCAATGCGGCGGCACTCTGTTTCGAAGAGAAAATGGAGGCTGCCGCCTGGAATTCAAAAAAATTGGTATTCTAGCAAGACAGCGTGGTAACAGAGATCGTATAAACAGTAAATCAGAGTTAGTTACTCGAAATTATACTATGTTTCGAATCTAATGTGCCGATAAAGTTGGCGCCCTCTGTGCATTCCTCGAACACACGGGCTTGACGTCCCGTCTGTTCTCCGTCAGGTAGTTACACGCAGTGACCGAACGCTCCGCGAGTTCTACCTTGAACGATTAATAACTGGATGCCCCACTCCAGTTGTAACCAACACAGTGCTGTGTGCGTGTGTGATTTAATTCCTCTAAAATGAACTAATCACGCGCACAACCTGGCCACATTTCTTATTGTGTAAATAGAGTGCACATATTACTTCTCCCCCTATCGTCTCTTCCTGTCCCCTCACCTCTTTCATTTCATTTCTCCGTTCTGCCTGCTATCCTTTATTTCCGCTGTCCCAGCTCAGGTGCTTCAGTATCAATGGCAGATGCCGGGGCTAGCAAAAATCTTTTCCTTCCTCTTTACTATTATTTTTAATAAAACCACTACTACCATAAAGTTGGCGCCTTGTGAACAGTCGGTGCGCTACTGCGTGTTGGTTCTCTTCTGTCCCGTTCCTTTTGCGCTGTGTTCCTCCATAATAGCATTATTCCAACGTGCGCAGCATATTCCAGTGCAATCTCTTACTACATTTCGATTACTTTTCCAACAGTCAGGATTACTTATTTCGAGCTGCACTTGCATATTCGCCAAAGACTGCCATTAAACAGCTGCTCGTTCGTCATGAAATCAATGCGAGAAGGCGCCTTTCATGGCTAGTAATTTCAATAATTATGAGGATGCAAAGTTAAGTTTGCATTATTTCTCCGTCCTCAGCAGAAACTGTTCTGGAAAGCAAGCGTTTCGCATGCCGTACCTTGCATACTTTGGAGTTTACTGTTGATTCAGCCGTCTGTCTGGCTTCATCTGCGATTGCCTTTTTTTTTTCGCCGCGTGCTGTCACGAGCAAATCCAAATAGCCAGTGCTCTTTAATAGTGTGCGCAGAACACCCGTGAACACAACAGTGTCTAGCTCATAGTGTGATCTCTTGACTGCTGCGTCACACACACACAACACGAGCTCACTTCAAGCAAAGGGGCGTGGCCCGATGGGCGAAATCGCCTTTTTTTTCATCTCGGTTTCACATGTTTCATGCATTCTCAGCCGCCTTTCTTCTCCCGATTGGAGACGCCTCGTTACGCGTCGCGGCCTTCTCCCGATTACAGTCGCCTCGGTACACATCGTACGTTCTGCCGCCACGCTGTCAGAAGTCGGATATTTTGTCCACCAGACCACAAGCGCTTGCGCAGACGACGTGGGCCAGGAAAGCGAAAGGCCAGTGTTAAAACCTGCCAGGCCACATCAAGATTTGCCGAGCGCCTTCTTCACAACCTGACCACAAAGACGTCTCCCATAAGGCAGCCGTATTATTTAGGCGCTCTTGCGGGTAAGCGAGTATGTAAAGTTCTCGTCGCAGCGTTTTGTTCAGTCTATCATGTCTTATCTTAATGTCACGAAGGCATTATAACCCTCCCCTCTCTCTACTTTTTTGCATCAGCTCACTGCGAATATCCTGGCGCCAAACCTATCTTCTGTGCGTCAGTAAGCAAAGAAGTCGTGGCTGCGTGAAGCCAACGAAAGGCGGATTTTTCTCCAGTAATGGTTTATTTGCGTTCCTTTTCGTATCGCTTAAAAAGAAACTACAACTGGAGAAAAAGGCTCTTTTCATTTCCGCCATGCAGCCACATCAGCAAAATTCGTCACACTTGTTTCTGGGACACAACGTCGTATAGATTACTCTTTTTTTCCCCTCAGCTTTCGATGCAGTGGGGATGAGAGCTTGTCAGTCGTGTTCACTAGCCAGCGTCTTCCTGCGCGCTTTACCTCAAACGAGGTTTTCCTACTAGCCCAGACCCATCTACAGCCCTGCCTGACGACTAATCGAGTGCGGCAGTAAGCCAGCGTCTTTTAGCAACTGGAGCAGACGGCTCCGCGGAAGCGAGTAAGGCGGCCTGTGTTGCGTCGGCTTCTCTTTGTTAGTGTAGCCAGGCGGGGACAACGGTATTCAAAATAAGTAGTTATCAGAAGCTGATTTGGGAAGTGTCTTTGTGAATCAGTCGATTTGAATGATTTTTCTTCGTGTTTTGGAATGAAAAAAAAAATTGTTTAGTTAAATTTCCCTCGAATAAAGCGACTTAGTCGCTTCGAATTACGAAAACGTCGTCGCATCGCATCATGAGTCTACTTGTAGTCAACACCATCCAAAGGGAAACGCAACCATCTGAATTATTTTGTTGCGGTACAAGCCGCTAAGAGAAGCAGTTAAGAAGATATGGTCATTTGGTTTGAGACGCGTCCTCAGCTTGAATTCACTCCAGAGCAGTGCCACGACGGACCACTTGGAAGAGAAACTTGACATTGTTACGTGAAATACTTTTCACATACAGTGCAGTAATAAGACAAATGCACTTCAGATAAATCTGGAAAAGTGGGTGTTAACTACGCAAAAGTATTACATTTGGCAGGTCATCCTCCGCGTTGCTTGTAAAAACGAGAAACTCGGGGCTTTGCGAAAAGTCCGTACGTTCAAAACAACAAAAGCCGCATAATTTAATGGAATTTGGTGACCCTAATATAGTCTATTTTATCACTATCAATGAAGACCAAATAACTGCCGTCGATTTTCAATGCAGCCATTAAAGAAACACAGCAATCCGTCATATCTTGTCGATTGTCATGTAGTTGGAGCGAGTGCAACATGCATAAAATACACTCAAAAGTGCTAAAACACTACTGCCACGAGTGAAACAATTGTGTGCTATTTCCAGTTAAGTCGCATTATTGAAGTCGCCATACGCATAGCGCGCAGTACGCGACCTGCGAGTGGGAAACATGCCGCGGCGAGGGGGGAACGGCGGCGCGGGGTGGTACAACGCGCGTCCTCACCCTGAAAGCGGAGGTGAGCGGGCGTCCAGGCACCCTACACAAAATGCTCTACGAGCGCCCCGTCGTGACATACGAGCAAACTAATCTTCCCGCTGTTTTAGGGGCGGGAACGGACGCGCAGTTATCAACACTGGTAGGGAGGGTAAGTAGAGAGTAAGTTTTCTAAAAGGGGGTAAGTGATCAGGAGCATGCTATTGACGGGTGCAAAGTTACTCCTAGGGTCCTCTAAAGGGTGTAAAAGTCTTTTTTACCCCCTTCTCACACCCTTTTTTCTTAGAGTGCACCTCAGAGAGCTCTCGATGCAATGGGTTGATCTCACGCTAAAAGTTTACGTGCAGGGAGAAGAGGCGCGCAGCTCTATTGTAACGGAGAGCCGCCCATCCCAAGGATTCTGGCCTATGCGCCTCGAAACACCGGCCGCAACCGCCGCGGTGGCTGGGTGGTTATGGCGCTCGGCTGCCAGCCCGAAAGACGCGGGTTCGATCCCGGCCGCGGTGGAGGCGAAATTCTAGAGGCCCGTGTGCTGTGCGATGTCAGTGCACGTAAAAGAACCCCAGGTGGTCGAAATTTCCGGAGCCCTTCACTACGGCGTCCCTCATAGCCTGAGTCGCTTTGGGACGTTAAATCCCCCATAAACCAAACCAAAAACCGGTCGCGCCATCTCGCGACAGCCGGCTGCGCGGCGGCGCGTAACTCAATGGCGACGAGAAATAAAATTAATACCTCGTAGCGCATAAAGGTTAGAGATTAGCTCTCTCGCCTAGATGTTAAATGCTTCTTAAAGTTTCTTTTAGTCGAGTTTCAACGATGTAGCTTTCATATGCGTTTACCATGCGCAATGATCTATGACAGCATGGAGCCTATGACAAGGTTCTGATAAATACCCCACTTGACTTCACTGTATCGCTCACCACAGCCCTAATTTAAAATATATCGACAAGCTCTCCGAGCTTCAGGTAGGGCAATGTCCTACCTTTAACGAAATATAATGTAGTTTACATTTCAATTGAGCAAAAGTTTTCCTGCGCTCTTTTTCTATTGATCATGCATCCACAGCATCGGCAAGAAACGTGTGGCGCCCACTCTCGGTGTGTTGGCAAGGCGCACGTCCCTGCTAGAGTGTCTCTGCTTTGCTAGGTTGCTTTGGGAGTTTGAGCCGTTCGGTACGAATGCGCAGTTTTATCAAAAGTGCCCCCATCGGAGTGAGGCTACGATCATGGGATGCTGCATAAAATGCTACAAGAAAGCGCGTGCCTTCTATGAGGTATATAGAGGAAATTATAAGAAGACTTTTGCTTGACAGGCACATTTTTTTATTAAGCGCGTACAGTGACCACACGGGCATAGGTGATAGTGGAATTGCGTGCGCATTAACAATGCAAAGCAACGAAGGTTCAAGGTGCTTTCGTTCAAGCAGTGAAATTCGTAATTCCCGGACGCTCATATTTAGAGCTCACTCACCGATACTTATATATGGTTCTTGCACTGTGCATTAAAAATATTAAAATCTTGTATTAATGACTCCATTTCAACAATCATGTATATATTAGCCTCAATAGCAGACAGCTCTTCGATACCTTTGTCGATGTGATGCAAGTGCAGCGCGGATGCGTTGCAGTGAATGTTGTAAGTGCTGCACATAATAGGCGGAAAACCTGATGCTGCGTTTTATCGCAGTAGGTGATTTGTCCAATGTAACGGTTAGTAGCGGGGTAGTTCACAGCATTTTTTTCTAGGTTGGTAAAGTGCCTCTCACGATTCGATCCTTCGCTGTCGATAAGGGGTTTACCATTGCTATAATCGATGCTAGTTTCGGCAATTATGTCAACGGCGTACGTAAACTATGAAGCGCTAACGAAGACTTCATAGAATGGCATGCTGGGAACTATTCTGAAGAGTGTGCCATCTGTTCGGCAAGCCAGTAACTACGCCGTTACCCAGAGCAGCAATGAAGAGTCAGACCCTAGTTAAATGTCCTTGATTATGATTTAAATTTTCTGAAAAATGAACAGAAGTTATTGTCGGATAACACGACGTTTCAAAGTCTACTGGCTTTCTCTAGCGCGGCGGCTGGGCGCTCCACCCAGCCCGCTTGTGCAATATGTGCCGCTCGCGCGATTCATTAGCGACAGGACGCTACGTGCGCGCGGCCCTGAATATGCCGTCAATTTACTGTGTTGCGAATATGTGCAACAGTACCTATAAGCACTGTCGCACGAGTGGCACGAACATATTTTTTTTTTGCATATGGTGTGCAAACCTACCCCCGTTTTTCTTTCTGTCGCTATCCTATGTACTTCTCGCTATCCTCTCTCTTTGCTTTTAATTTCGCCGGTTGCAGTTCCGGTACTTGAGAGATTAGATAGCAATCGCCGGGCCGCCCACATTTTTAGCTTCCTTTTTGTATTTTCGTCACTTATTGTTGTTGCCTCGGAAGCGATTGGCAAACTACTACCTCTTCGAGGTGTGGCTCCGGGGGAGTTGCAGCGGCTTCTTAAGACCACAAACCGCGGGAGTATGAAGAGGGAGCCGTTTCCAGGGAACGATTAACACTCTCTGACGACTCTTAAATGTGCCATGATTGGTTTCCACAGCCTACGACACCAAGCACTCGAAGCGTACTGCATACCACGCCTTAAGTGCGAACTCCAAGGGCCCTTCCTGGGCGTATGCGCCCAACGTCGGCTCTCTTGGCGTACGCCGGAACGGGCGTCGAAAAGGGCATGCATCTCCATGTTCCTGGTGCTGGCTCGTTTCCCCTCTCAAGCCGACGGAGAGAATTTCAAGCCTGGAGAGAAGGGGTTGGGGGCAATGAAAGGACAACTTAAACCGCGAAGAAAACTTCGGGGAACCTGAAAGAGCTTCAAGCCATGAAGAAAAGAGTCACCGAGAGCCCAGAGATCCTCACATTGTTATAAACCAGACCCCTCTTCCAACGCATACACAGCGCCCATGCGCTGACGCCGATAACGGACAGATATCGGCGCCTCACCGAGGCTTGCAGGCGTCTCCTGCAGACCGGTTTTGGCGTACGCCAAGAGCGCCGATGCTGAGCGAAGGGCCCTTGGAGTTAGCGCTTTAGGCCTTTTCTTTGGGAGGACTGTCTTTGAAGGAGTAGAGGAGGCGTCCGATAATGGTGACCGGCTTGTGTGTAGTTTGCATCCCTTCCGTTCTGTGAATACTGGCCAAGGTTTCGCTGACACCTTTTACGTACGAACAGCATATGCGTTTTTGCCACCGGCGTGTCCTTATCATAAGCATATACAGTTGTTTTCGTTGCATCCTTTTCATATTTGGATGATGCATTGAGTGAAGAATCTTGGGTATCCATTGCTTAGAATTTTTTTCTTTTGATGATGCTGAGTTTTAATAGTGCAATGGCAACCTCGCACCAAGAGCAAAGGGATCTTTTACCTTCCTTTTTGTTAATATTTTTATTAAACACTTACTACTACTTCAACTCAAAGAAACCCAGCGCCATGCTTCGAGAAAACTTGTGCCCATTGGAAACCATGTGGGTACACGGCGGCACTGGGGAACGAATCACACACCGTCCTCGAGCCGCATGCTTAAAGCGGTATGCCATTGCTGTTGTCGGTGATATTAAAACAAATAAGGAAGGATTGGGAATCGTCTTTACCAAAACTTGCTTGAATTTCACCCTACCCTTCGGGAACAATTTTTGGCAGTGTTCCTCCCACAAAGGCTACCAGAACAAGACGCTCTGCTCGCAGCATCAAACGGATGAAGGGGGAGAGGCGGTAACGTGAAGGGCCAAGGATGATGTGAGCAGGTGCATAGATAGGGAAAAATTCTTTTCCAAGAGCTACACGGGCAGTTGGTTGCAGGGTGGTAAGGGGAAGGAAGAAAAGTACAGTGGGGAGGGCTCTCCTGCTGTGCCTTTGCCTGCCTTTCTTTTTTTCTACTTTTACTTTTCCTCGAATCCTGGAGCGCAGTCCATGGTTGCTTTTTGAATGCGCTATGTTTCTGCTCCCTATGGTGCGAAGCACGACGAAGTCGGCGCCTCTGCGAAAACGGCCCGGAAAGGTCATGGAGGCACTCTTGCCTCCAGGCTGTCATAAAAACAAAACAAAACTTAAAACCACTAATGTCTCAGTCCTGGCAAAGTGTCTCTCCACACGCGGACAAAAATCTCCCCAAAAGGACATCAGAGTTTCTGCAGAAGATCAGTTACGTTCTTTAATGCCTTCCACCAACCCAAGGAATTCCACCAGCTTTGTTAAAAGCACAGCGCATGGCACAGGAAAACAGTGCCACCAAAACACATTTCGGGAAAATTAGCGTGGTTACGCCAAATGCAACTAGAAGCGCAAGCACTTCGGTTTTCAGTGCTGTTTCGGTGTTCGGTTTCGTTGCGCACAGATGCATTTGATGAAGACGACGATATCCAAAACACAGCGCAAGAGACTGGTATTTTATGACGCAGAATGTTCGGCTGCGGCGGTGTTGCAGTTGTAGCACCCTCTCTTGGGCGGCGCCGACAACCCGGCTAGCGCGCGCCACCCTGCGAAGAGAATAAAGACGGCACCTGGTCGTGGCTCGTGCAGCCACGCCTGGCAGTTCTGTTCTTGTGTCGGCTCGTAGCAGTGGTCTCGTTTCCTTCGTTCCTGAGGCGTTAAGCCTACATTGGTGACCAAGGACGAGCAATGACCAATCCCGCAACATCCACGCAGCAGGATTCGCATCCGCAGGACATCTAGTCGCTGCAGGTTCGCCTTCCACCTCAGTTTTGGCCCCAGAACCCGCAAGTTTGGTTCCACCAGGTTGAGGCGCAATTTTGCCTAGCCCGCATCACGTCGGAGACGACGCGCTACTACCATGTTGCCTCAAGCCTGCCTCCTGACGTTGCCGGTGAGCTCTCCGACGTTCTCTCCGCCCCCATGGGTGCTACACCATATCAGCACCTGAAAACCAAGGTGCTAGAGAGATTTATGCCGTTGGACCGCACCCGCCTCCAGCAGCTCCTTACCGGGGAAGACCTTGGCGACACCCTCGACATCACCCTCGACCGCCTGGCTCAGCTCGCAGATAACGTTCATGAGGCCACCTCCCCGTCCGTCACTGCTGTTTTGCCGCCAAGAGACCCAGCGATTTCGCGCCTTGAGGCCCGTCTCGAGGAGCTTGCCGCCTCATTCGCCGCACTCCGGAGCCGACCTCTGGAGTCCGGTCCGTCTCGTCTTGATCATCGCGCTCTATCGCGCTCACGTCAAGCTCGGAGTCCCAGCCCTACATCTCTCTGCTGGTACCACAGGCGTTTTCGCCACCGGGCCACGAAGTGTACACCGCCCTGTTCGTGGCCGGGAAACACCCGCCGGGATCATAACGGCGGCGCGTGGTTCCCCCAGTCATTCGAGCCGCCTGTTCATGGTCACTGACAAGTTCTCCGGCACCCGGTTTCTTATCGACACGGGCGCGGAAATCAGCCTGGTTCCACCGACTAAGGCAGATCGTTCCAAGCCATCAGGACTGTCGCTCCGTGCTGCCAACGCCTCGTCTATACCCACGTATGGGCTACGATCTCTCACCATCGACTTCGGCCTACGCCGCACTTTTCGATAGTCTTCGTCATCGCAAACGTGGTTCGCCCGATCATCGGCTCAGACTTCCTCTCCTACTTCGACTTAGACGTCAGCGTGCGGCATCGTCGCCTTACCGACGGTCTGACTCATCTCTCCATCTCAGGAGTCTCGTCCGACCTTGCTCCCATGGGCATTCGCACGCTGATACCTTCCTCTCAGTTCGAAAAAGTGTTGGCGGATTTCCCGGAGCTCACTAAGCCATGCAACCTCACTCAGGCGCCTAAACATACTCTGACACACCACATCGTCTCCCGGGGTCCACCCGTAGCCGCTCGACCGCGCCGCTTGTTTGGAGACCGTCTAATTATCGCCAAACGTGAGTTTGACCACATGCTGGAGCTCGGCATTATACGCCCGTCGTCCAGCGCGTGGGCGTCTCCGCTGCATCTAGTGCCCTAGCGTGATCCCGGTGACTGCTGTCCCTGCGGCGACTATCGGGCGTTGAATGCCAACACTGTCCACGACAGCTATCCGCTGCCCCACATCCAGGACTTTACGTCGCGCCTCGCCGGCTGCGCCATTTTTAGCAAAGTTGACCTGGTTAAGGCGTATCACCAAATTCCCATTGAACCCGCCGACATACCTAAGACCGCCATCACGACGCCCTTTGGTTTGTTTGAGTACGTCCGGATGCCTTTTGGACTACGCAATTCGGCTCAAACCTTCCAGCGGTTCATGGCTGAGGTCACGCGGGGCCTACCGAGTGTATTCGCGTACCTTGACGATGTCCTCATCGCCAGCCCTACACGTCATGATCATGAGCAAGACCTACGTGCTTTGTTCAAGCGTCTACAGCACTACGGCCTGGTTGTGAATGCCTCCAAGTGTGTTTTCGGTGCTTCTGAGCTCGAGTTTTTGGGTCATCACATATCCTCAGTGGGTATCCGCCCTCTCGCGTCCCACGTCCAGACCATCGAGAATTTTCCCCTGCGCCTCCTGCGACAATTCCTGGGGCTGGTGAATTTCTCCCGCCGCTTTATCCCGCACTGTGCAGAGCTACTTCGCCCGCTGACAGACCTCCTCCGGTCAACCGTTGGCCCGTCCTCCGCTGTCTCTTGGTCATCAGAAGCCCAGGCCGCCTTTACTGCCGCGAAGCAAGCAGTCGCTAACGCCGTGCTTCTAGTCCATCCGCGCAACGACGCCCCTACGAGATTGATGGTGGATGTTTCCAGCGTGGCCATCGGAGCCGTCTTGCAGCAGTACATTAACTCCGAGTGGAGACCATTGTCTTTTTACTCTCGGAAGCTACTTTCTGCTGAGACCCGTTACAGCGTCTTCGGTCGAGAGCTCCTAGCCATCTACTCCGCTATCCAGCACTTTCGGCATTTTGTAGAGGGGTGCCAGTTCACGTGCTAACCGATCATAAACCGCTGGCATGTGTTCCGGACCAATTCATCGAAGTACGTGTCACGTGAACTCCGTCAGCTCGCTTATATCTCGGAGTTTACTACCGACATCCAGCATGTGAAAGGTGCAGCCAACACCGCCGCTGACGCCCTCTCTCGTATACTCGCGGTAGACGCTCCATCTTCCACCGTCGACTGGGCCGCATTCTCTTCTGCCCAGCAGAATGACGATGAGCTCGCCGCTTTTCGAGCGAACCCTCGTTCTCTCCGATTACGGCTGGTGCCCCATCCTTGCTCGCCTGAGCCCTTGTGGTGCGATGTTTCAACGGACTTTCCTCGCCCTTTTGTTCCGGCTTCACTACGTCGCCCTATCTTCCATTCTCTCCATGACATATGCCATCCAGGCATTCGGGCTACTCAGCGCCTTCTCACCCAGCGCTATGCTTGGCCCGGAATGAACGCTGATGTGCGTGCTTGGACGCGCCGGTGCCTACCCTGTCAGTCGACCAAGCTCTGTCGACATACCAAGGCACCTACCCAAGCCTTTCTACCCCTGGCCGTCGTTTCGACCATGTTCATCTCGACATCGTGGGCCCTCTACCCATCTCTCGAGGCTACCGCTATATCTTGACCATAGTCGACCGCTTCACTCGCTGGCCGGAGGCAGTCCCCATTCCTGACATCACCGCAGAGACTGTTTCGCGCGCCTTAATTTCTGCGTGGGTATCTCGATTTGGTTGTCCTGGCACTGTGACAACCGACCGTGGAGGCCAGTTCGAGTCCTCCCTGTTTGCTTCCTTTAATAATATTCTCGGCGCCAGGCATTGCCGTATTACTGCATATCACCCGTGTGCTAACGGCATGGTGGAACGCCTTCACTGCCAATTGAAGGCCGCCCTCGCTGCCCGCCTCAATTGCGCCTCCTGGGTCGACTCCTTGCCCCTTGTGCTGCTTGGTCTAAGGGCCGTCATCCGAGAAGACTTACAGTGCTCAGCTGCAGAGCTCGTGTGTGGAAGTGCTTTGCGTCTTCCAGGCGACTTCTTTACATCCCAGCAGCTTCCAGCCCAGCCCCAAGGATTCCTCCAACACCTGCTGGACTGCGTTAAAGACCTCCGGCCTACTCCCTCACGTCCGTCCCGCCACCATACCATTTTCGTACACCCCGACCTGGCCACTTTGGTCCACGTTTTTGTGCGCCGCGACGCTGTCCGAGCTCCACTCACACCGGCTTACGACGGACCTTTCCGCGTTCTTCGCCGCACCCCGAAAACCGTCACCATCCTCCAAGACGGCCGCGAAGAGACCGTCAGTCTAGACCGCCTTAAACCAACACCCTCTGGACTATTCAAGGCCCTTCCATGGGGACCGTGACGTCACGCCAGTGGTCCCCGGCACCCCGGCCGCTGCTTTCGGTCGCTTGCCGTTCGCGTTGAATCTGTCGTGGCTGCTTGTTAGAATGACACCCAGGTGCGCGTCTGTTGCAAGGTTTTTGCATTCGGTAATTATTTAGCGAGTTTGACTAATGCACTCGGGTATTTTTTTTTTCGCTCCATTGAGGCATGCACCGCAACGATCTAAGGCGGCTTTTTAGACTTGTTAACAGCGTTCTGAAAAAGTCGCAAATGCATTTGTACAAATGGGTTTATTGACAGGAAGGGTTGGAAGCGACCTATTTCATTTCTTGCTTAACGTCTTCATTTTTCCCGCAGCTTTTTTTTGCGCGGCACTTTGAATTTGATCATTTCGCATTCTGCAAAAGTTGTTCAAAGCAACGTTTGTTGCGGCACGCACTACATGCCGCACGAGTGTCTCTGGTGTGTGACCATTCTCGCAGGTTTCCAAGGCAACATCTCGCAGAAATGAAATGGCAGTGGAGCTAACAATTGCATGTTGGTTGCTAGATGCAAGGAATGCGTTTCCATTTTCGCCCGTGGTGAGCTTTTCAACAACAAGCGTCGTAACCAGCACCATGTGCACAGTGCATGGCTGTGGGAACTTCAACCCGCCTCTGGAGAGGTTTGCAATCATTTTGCAAGATTCAACTTCTATATTCATATCTCCCAGAATGAGTGCGCTGCGGCAAAATGCACAGGGAAGTTTCTTTAGGGCTGCATAGGCACAGTAGCCAGCTATGTAGGTAACAACTTCCATGTCATGCTTTGGGCTTGAGATTTCTTCCTCGGAAATCAACACTGAAAAGTTGTGCGGTGGCATTTCTTCGTCGCTCTCGCTGTTGTTGTCTGGCTCGGGAAGCATCAGCAGCTTTTGTAATCGAATTTTTTTTTCGGACTCCAAAAGCTGCCGCACAGAAACATGGTACTGCGCCCCAGCAAGCTGCCGGTAGCGACCGAAACGGTCTTCAAGGGTGTCCGTTTGGAACTTTCCTAGCAGAACATACATCAATTTTAGTTCCTCTAGGCAGTACCGCGAAAGCTCAATAAGCGAGTAGCACGTCAGTCTCAAAGCAGAGTGGGTTTCTTTTGTCATGCAGCCACTGGTCATATTAACACTGCGCCAAGCGTCCAGCCAGTCTACGATACCATTCAAGAATATTATCTGTTGATCAGAGATTGAACTGATTGGATATTGAAGGGGGTCATTCAGACGGCGACCTTTGGAAGGTATCTTTACGTTCACTATTTTCCACCATGTTGCTATGATGTTAATGAAGAGAGCTGTTGAGCTGGAATTCATAATTTTCAGAGCCTCGCCCCGCATTTCAAGTGCGTTTGAGACAAATGGGTTAATGACGTCTAACGCCAACTTTACATTCTGTCTCTCCATGGGAGTTGGATAAACGGCTTTGGAATTTAACTTGTAGCCGAGCTTTAGAAGCGATGTCTTTTCCAATGCATATAGCTGCCGCACGGCACCAAATGATGCAGCTTTCATTCTGGGAGGCCCATCGGGCAGTACTCCAGAAAGACTCATTTCAGGAAAGTATAAACATGTTCCTTGGTTCTTCTGATTTATCCAATTGTTCCGGATGCATTTAAGTACGTGCACAGTGTCAACGACATAAAAAAGGGGGTGGCTTTTGTCGGCTGGGTGGGGATACACAATGCTTACTTCTCGGTTCTCAGAGAAAAGCGACATCATCTTTCGATTTAGTGAGTTGTTGTCGGTGATTACAGCTATCACCTTAAGGCCCAATGATTCCATTTCTAATATTATCCTCTTGCAATAATCATGCAGGATTTCAGAGTTCATTTTAGCCACTGGAAGAATATGAATAACGTCCTTGTTAGCTGACAGGAGCGACTGTATCATGAAAACGTGGGCAGTTGTGGCTGCTTCTTGTGAATTCGCTGACGATCCTACTATGCTGCCTCCTTTACAATCAAAGTATGGCTTGATGTGGATTTCATCAATCATTAGAGTCACTGTCTTTTCGTGCGACTCCATGAACTTCACTCTTTCGCGGATGTAGGACAGAAAGTGGGCTTCGTTTTGTTCTTTCATTGGGTCACCTCCATGTTTCGAGCAAACGCGGCGCAAAGTAGAAGGATGAGGCAATGTCAACATTGACGCTGATCTCGCGAAGTTATAAGCATGGGGAGAAATTGAGTGCAGAATGCTGGAAAAAACTAAAGTATCAGCACTGTAGCGACGAATGGGTCCAGCGAGAGTGAGAGTGATTTGCTCATGTAGCAACCGAATCAAGGCACTTAGTTCTTTCGTTGCGTCACTCTCTTCGGTTAGTTCATTCAGCAAGGAGCCGATATGCTGCAACACTGTCGTAGTTTTAGATGCAGTAGTTTCTTCTGATGTTTCAGTCATGTGCTTTTCTAGCTGCTCAAGCAGTACCGACAACGTACTAGTGTCACGCACGGCTTCTGGAATTGCCCCTCCACAGGGTAAGGAATTCAGCTTGATCATGCCTGCTGACACTGAAAGTGAGAGGTCAGCAAATACGGTGACGGAAAATCTAACATGTGGTGAAGGATTTTCCTCGATGCGTAGAAACATCACACAGCGACTGTTGACACTGATGGTCCAGAAATCACTGTTGCCAATACCAGAAAGTTTGTGTTTGAGGTCTTGAAATGATGCTATCGCAATTCTTTGCTCTTCGTCTTTCTTTGTCTCCATCGAGCTCTTGATGGCTTTGCCCAAGGCATCGTCTTCCATTCGAGCTCTTTTCGAGGCTGGAGATTCGCGTCGAGTGTGGTTCGTGCTCAAGTAAGCAGGGCAGTTCGGAAAAATAGATGGTACTGCATCGGACACTAGATGAACCCTCTCAATCTCAACTGTCAAGAGTCTTTCCTGATGCTGCATCGAAGTGTGATAGCTTCCTGATGAGGTCATTCTCTTGAAAGTGAAGTTCACAAACCTGCGCAATGTATGAAAAATATGTAGTCGCTTATTGTCGGTATATGGACACACTATTTCATAATTAGCCTAGTATTAAGCAGTTCAGCTCAGTACTGCATATTTCTGTTCATTATTCTTGCCCTGCCCTAGCCAAATTGCAATAAAACTACCAGTATTTTCTCATCAAACATTATTTAAGATTTTTCTGACCTATTGATCGAGCACGCGGGACATGCAGGATACGGCATAAACTTCAGTTACTCACCTTAGAATGTACGCTGGGTGTGAAATCCTTCCGTGGGATGGCTCTAATCCACGACTCTCTTCGACTTGCATCCTTGGGAAACGCGAAAACACGCACCTTGGGACCAGTGTCATAGTTTCCGCGACATCCAGGGACACAACACCGTCCCATGTTGCGCCACGTGAAACGTTTGCGTCTGCTTAACGCCACATTCTTGTTTCAAGCACTGGTGATGCTGTCACACTTCAATATTTTGCACGTACACATACACACACACACAAATGTATGCACACGAATGCAATCACCCTTGAGCACGGCAAAAAAAACCCCGAAAATAACGTCAGCGAAGAGCGATGCAGCACCAAACCTAACCGACAGAGTAGACAGGGACGACTGAAAAGCTTGGACTTGCTCAAAAATTGTTTTTTTTTTTTTTGGCTGGAACCTGTCGCTCCGGAATGTTCGGAATGTGCGGGGGCGCTCGTCGAAGACGGTGTTGGCCCGTCGGAGAACAGGACCACTAGCGTGACGTAGACTGCCGGGGAGAGGAGGACGTGAGCAGGCCTTGTAAAGTCGAGAAGGTGTTGCTTAAACCGGCTTACATGGAGACCGCCCTGGAACGACTCCCAGCGCCACCTGACCTAGTGCATCGCCGGCCCTCCGTCCGTTTCGACTCCGTGCGGCGCCGACAAACCGGCTAGCGCGCGCCACCCTGCGAAGAGAATAAAGACGGCACCTGGTCGTGGCTCGTGCAGCCACGGCTGGCAGTTCTGTTCTGGTGTCGGCTCGTAGCAGTGGTCTCGTTTCCTTCGCTCCTGAGGCGTTAAGCCTACACAGTTCTCTAATGCAGTAACCAGCAAAACGTATGTGTTCTCGCCGCCCCGGGTTCGAAACTCACTCGCAGCCGTAAAACATTTTCGATTATTTTATTTCAGGTCAAGAAAATTTCAGACATACAGACAGACTACGTCGAAATCCAAAACTGAAGCCTCGGTGCCACAATAAAAAATGCGACCCCGTTAGCCCGCTGTTCTACCAGCTTGTAAAGGCAGCGGTTGGTACCAATGCGGCCGCTCGATGGAACTGCATCATCGAGTGGCCGTGGTTCTCATCTGCTCACTTACTGAAAAAGACAGCACGCTGGCAGGCTTTTCTTTAGAGCCTTTACTTCGTTCCTTGTCATGCAACGTGAGTGCACTGTGTCGCTATGGCCTGTGTACAGTACAAAATAAAACCGACCATTGTGAACGGGTGAGGCCACGTAATTGGTGAAAGCTTCAAAAACCACGTGTTTTGTGTGGCAAGAAATGAGTCCAATGGGGCAAACTGTCCATTTCTCCAGAGATCATCTGGCGACGAAAAGCGCCGAGTACGGTGCATCGAGTCTCCAACGCACTATATCAAAAACAAAAATAACACCGCAAAGTAGAACACAAAAACCACGAGACACGGCTACCACTACAGAACGCCAGATAACTTATTCTTTATTGCCATTTATTTTCATATTGCTTTGAGTACGCATGGCGTCACTATTCTTTTACTAGTGATGTCACTGTGCTCTTATACCTCTCAGCGGGGAAACATGAGCGTGTGCACTGAGAATGCGGACAACGCTTTTGCAAAGACAGCTGGATCATATGATCTTATCTGCCTCCCGTCACTGCACCCTAAGGCAACCAAACACAAATAACTATCGACAAGGTACTCCTCACGTGCAGCATTCATTTTCTCAGAAGTGAATGGACAACTTGCAGAATTGGTGACTTACAGGAAGGTTTCTTCCAACAACCCACGTTAGCAAAACGCGTTTTCACTTCCTGCTCTGATGACTGAAGGGGTTAGCATGAGGAGAGATGAGTCAGTCATCCTCCACTGTATTATTTTTCGAAAAGGTGAGGGGGGCTGCCCCCTATTCTGCGGGAACATGAAGCCCCGACGGTCGCCACCAGCTGTAAAAAGAAGTTGTGGAAAGGTTACAATGATGTATTCCCTTGACGAGTGAATACCGGTATCGACCCGCTCCTCACATCTTTTCAACAACTTCTCTCTCATACAGATAAAGGGACACCTCCCCCCTCATTTTTCTAACAAGAATGCGAGATTGCCGTCTGTAAACGAGGATTTTCGGTTGGCAAACTGTAGAGGACGCTCAATATTCTGCAAGTGTGCTTCAAGGGCACTTTTTGGGCGCACGCGCCCAAAGTCGGCGCTCTTAAAGGGGCCATGACATGGTCGTTCTTCATATTGCAGTTTTGTGCTTCAGTAACTAATACAAGAGCTTATGATTCAATTTCCGAAATTTGGCTGCCCTAGGCGCGTTGTATATTAAAAAAAAATGCGATCGAAATTGAGAACGGGGAAGTCCTCCCACCGGCAGCGACCGCCATATTGAATGCTCTCGTGACGTCACCAGGCTATACACGGTGCAACGTCGTCTGCTCTCGTTGCTGCTATGTGCGCAGCGAGGTCCCCCCCCCCCCCCCCCCCCGTACTTTCGCTGGCGATCTAAGTAGCAGTCGTCCCCCATATATGAGTGACTGGTGCTGCAAAAGCGTTAACAGTAACGCAGTTATTCTTCGGTATATATGTAGGGTCCGGTCACACTAGGCCGATGCGACGGCGATCGACGGTCGGTTGGCTGGTCGGCATGTAAATGCCGTCGCTGACGCACTGGTCTGTCACGCTAGACCGACGACGACGCCAGCACGACCAACGATCCCGTATCGCAGGAGTGTAAAGAGTGAACTTTGTGGGAACTGGCAGAGTGTGGTGGGGGACTAGTTGGTATGACATTCTATAAACTTAAGAACTTTAAAACTTAGTGGACCTGGTCATGCTAGCCACGGCGACATACGCGATGTGCGCGCACCAGCGATGTTGTGCTTTAATTCGGTGCCTGCGCATAGAATCTATCGGCGAGACAAGCGACACGGGCAGAAAACGCCGCACGACAGTGCCGCTCGCCGCCGTCGCCTGGGCTTGTACGGCCGAGCGAAATCTTCACGCCCGGTGAATAGACGGCCCGAAAAACTGCGCTTGTGTACCTTATTCGTATCGAAAAAAAAGCGAAACGACCGGCTGCATTTCATATCTTCACAATTTCTTACTAATCAGCGGGGAACTCTTGCCAGATTCTTGAATTTCGGTCGACGGTGGACCGCCAGCCCCTTTCGTGACGAGGCCTAGCGAGTACGCAGGATTCGTGTGTGCGATTTCGGCGATTGCGGAGAGCGAATTCGCACGCTTTAGCGGCTGAAAATAGTTGTCGAGCGTAGTTTTGGCTACAGTGCCCTCAAAGCGACGTCTGCCTACAGCGTACAGTGCTGAAGGCAGCCGGCAGCAGCCGTCGGAGTCGACTGCAGACAACAAATCTGGTTGTTTTCATTATTTCAAGTAATGACCGAACGTATTTTAGCTAAAGCGATTTAAAATCAAATATTGATGACATAAGAGGAAGCATGGACAATTAGCGGGAAGCGCCGGTCCTACGCGAAGCGTTTCCCAAGCAGGCGACATAGCATCAGCGGCGCTTATTGCAGTGTTATCATAGTGTGTAAATGAGTAAAACTACAATTTTTGAGCAATACTACGTAATATTTAAGATAAGGAGAGCCCATCTTGCGTTTTATGCCAAGCAAACGAGCAGTACTGTTTGCTCAAAGCTATGTAAACAACACCAGCGCGGGGCTGCAGTTGTAATCGTCGCATTCCTGGGCCACAATGCGCACGCACAGTAAACGCTAAATGATGTACTACTATTTTCAAGCACTCATTTAGACGGCGGCGACTATTCATCGGTGCGGGCAGTGAAAGCATTCGAGTCGCGTAGGGTTTTGCAAGCGCTTGGTTCCTGCAAAAGGGTTCTATGCGAGCCGAAGGGAATGTATGTTCGACACACATGCAGCCGGGAAGTCGTCTCATTGGGCACTTTTCCCTTTTCCTTTTATCCTTCAATGTTACTCTAGTGCACCTTGCAAGCGATAATTTGAGTTTAATTATCGAGCGATTGAATAGCAGACCAGAAATTGGTATCCAGTTACAAAAAGCCGCGGCTTTCATGGCGCACATTGGCGAAGGCATGCACGGCACGTGCCGCTTTTCACATACGGGAGCACTTGACGCATACCGTCCTTATCGCCTTTAATTCCAAACAGGTTAAATTACAATTCCCCGAATTTTCAGTCGATTCTGTGCGGTAAATACTATTAAAACGAGTTTCTCCATTTCTTCTGCGAGCTGCTTGCTGGTCTGGCAACGTCTGATCGCCGACGTCAGAGGGGCATGCACGCCCCGCGTCGTCTGCTGCGCGCTGTTGAGGTGATTGCATGCGCACCGTAGACGGCGGTCGCTCGAAAAGTTTTCTTTTTTTCACTTATCGAAATAAAATGCATTTTCCATGTTTTCTTTTCGCAAGCCTTCAGCTTAGTACGCGAGCTGAGTGATCCCTGGGAAAACGGACTTGCTCGTGGCGCCCGTTTTGTGATTGTTGAGGAAACAAATCGATGGACCCCGCTTTATTATTTACGCTGAGAAACATGCTATTTTTATGTTATGAGTGTGGTCTTTTTTGAGCACTCAAGTGCTCCCGCATGTGAAAAGCGGCACGTGCCGTGCATGCCTTCGCCGATGTGCGCCGTGAAAGTCGCTGCGTTTTGTAGCTAGCTACCAAGTTCTTGTTCGCCATTCATCGGCTCGATAATTAAACTCAAATTATCAAAAGGTAATACTAGAGTAGCCTTGAGGCACGAAAGGAGCAGAGAAAAGTGCCGAGTGCGACGACTTCCCCCCTGCATGTTCGCGTTTTAAGTAGAACATTACATTTCCTTCCACTCGTAGAACCCTTTTGCAGGAACTAAGCCGCTTACAAAACCCTACACGACTCGAATGCTTTGACTGCCCGCACCGATGAATAGTCGCCGCCGTCTAAATTAGTGCTTCAAAATAATAGTACAGCATTTAGCATTTTGCTGTGAGTGCGCATTGCGCCCCAAGAGTGCGACGATTACGACAACTGCAGCCCCGCGCTGGGGTTGTTTACATATGGTTGTGCGCAAACAGTACTGCTCGTTTAATTGCGCGGCATAAAACGCAAGGTGGGTTCTCCTTATCTTAAATATTACGTACTCTTGCTCACAAATTGTACTTTGACTCATTTACACATCATGATAACACTGAAATAAGCTAGCGCCGATGATGCTATATCGCCTGCTTGGGAAACGCTTCACGTAGGATACCTGCGCTTCCCGCTAATTGCATCTGCTTTCTCTTATGTCGCCAAAATTTAATTTTAGATCACTGTATCTAAATACGTTCGGACATTACTTGAATTAATGAAGATAACCAGATTTGATGTCCACAGTCGACGCCGAAAGACGGCTGCTGCCGGCTGCCTTCTGCACATGCTGTGCAGACCGGGTCACATATCGGCACTTCCCCCTTATTGTACTCGCGTCCTGCGATGTAGGCAGTCGTCGCTTTGCGGGCACTGTAGCCAAAACTACGCTCTAGAGCTATTTGCAGGTGCAAAAACTTCCGAATTCGCTCTCCGCAATCGCCGAAATTGCACACACGAATCCTGCGTACTCGATAGGCCTCGTCACGAAAGGGGCCAGCAGGTCCACCGTCGACCGAAATTCAAGAATATGGCAAAAGTTCCTCACTGATTAGCAAGAAAGTGTGAAGACATGATATATTAATCCGCTCGTTTCGCTTTTTTCGATACCGGTAAGGTACACAAGCGCCGTTTTTCCGGGCCGTCTCTTCACCGGGCGTGAAGCTTTCGCTCGGCCGCACAAGCCCAGGCGACGGCGGCGAGCGACGAGCGGCACCGTCGTGCGGCGTTTTCTGCCCGTGTCGCTGGCCTCGCCGATCGGTTATATGCGCAGGCACCGATTGAAAGCACATCTTCGCTGGTGTGCGCACATCGCGTATGTCGCCGTGGCTAGCATGATCAGGTCCAGTAAGTTTTAAAGTTCTTAAGTTTATAGAATGTCATACGAACTAGTCCCCTACCAAACTATCCTGGTTCCCACTATGCTGACTCTTAACATTACTAAAATACGCGGTCGTTGATCGTGCTGGCGCCGTCGTCGGTCCAGCGTGACAAACAAGTGCGTCAGCGACGGCATTTGCCTACCGACCAGCCCACCGAGCGTCGATCGCCTTCGCATCGGCCTATACACTGTAAAAAAATTCCGTACCTCTAACGTAGACTATGTACGTTTTAAATACATAACCACTTCTGCTTTCAATGAAACGTAGGGAATGACCGTATATTCAGTCCAGTATTGAAGGAAACGTCCGTGTTCCTCTGTAGTCGTTGCAGGGAAAAATACTAAACATTCAATTTAAGGGATCAAAACTTAACACGACAGGACGGTTGACCCCGTCGACTATGTGTTGCACCAAATGCACTAATAACTTGCTTAAAGGCAGCAAAAACAGAAGATGCTTATGATGTGACGCCACTTTTACACGATGAACTGCTGGCCCGCGGACTATAGGCATCACATGACATCCGATTTTTTATTTGTCTGGTTTACTCTTAGCCAACAATGTCCGCAAACTAGCATGGCGAACGACCGTGAGCATGTCTAATGTGATTAACACAATGAAGAGCCGAGGAAGGGTGATAACGCATTACGTTGCTTCAAGGTTGAGTGATTGGTACAAATTGTGAGCAACGTTAAATAACAAAGGCCTTAATTTGCTATAATGTTAAAAGCTGACTTGATGAAAATATTTTTCGCTACATTGCTAGCCACATGATAGAGTAACATTTAATAAAAATGTTACTGCAACATTTGCTTCCTGTGAGAAATGCTGCGTAATGAGGTCAACTGTTAGAAAACATTTAGACACAGACAATGGTTGGACAACTTCTCCAAAGTGAAACTGAACACCAGCTGAAAGTACATTGCAAACATGATGAAAGTGCACAATTTGAAAGCCGAATTTCCATCTGCCATTTGGTAAGGAAATAAACAACTGAGTAAACCAAAAGCATGGGCAAACAAATCTGTGAATGCAGTGCAATGTAGCAGTTACATCTTTGCTACACAACCATTAATCAAAAACACCAACTCCTTCATGGATAACTTTTAAAAGCACCGACACAACAACATATTGCTCAATGCAATGTTTAATTTAGTAGGTACCTATTGCCGCCCATTCATGCCTGCTCTTCCTGCAGATAAATGAAACGCCACCAAAAAGCAGCGAGCAGCCATAATTGCTGCAGTGACAAGGAGGATGTGCACCATCGATGCTGTTCCCCCATCCTGAGTAGGAAATAATAGCAGTTTTTTCTGGAAATACTCTGAAAGCACGAATTTTCTATCTATCGTTTACTTAGCTTGCACTGACACGACCCATTGTGTACTCGGTACCTTTGACAAACAAGGGGACAGCCGATAGGCACACAAGACTGTAGAACCTTGCTAACTTGCAAAAAATCAATGCACAGAAAGAAAAAGCTGACAAAAAATGAGGAATTCCTTATTTGCACTTTTTATACAATACTAAGAATGTGGCTAAGATATGGCATGAACATTGTTTTTTTCTGTTCACTTAGAAACTTTCCAGCCTGTGCTAGCATATTACTGTGATGTAAATAATGAAGCATGCCAGCACTGTACAATATGCTGTAACACTTATGAAATACTCCCCTTCAAGGCTACCGCATGCCTCTTACATGCGGTAAAGTTTAAATCTGCCAAACTAGCTAGTCTGCAAGATGAGACGCCAAGCCTCTGACATCTGGCGATGTGTACCTCCCATGTAATTAGAGTGATTGAAGATGCTCCTTTTTGATGGCATTTCAGTTGCTGGGTGTGGAAGGACCAGATATGAAGGGCAACAACTAGGCACCAACTTTTTAAGCAACATCACAATAAGCAATGTGCCTTAGCTTTCCTTCTGTCCAAAAAGGAGTTTCATTTTCTATGTTCTGTGTACACACAACTGCTTGCATGTGCACATTTTGGCTTGCTGGGAGGTGCTTTCCTCTGTTAAACTACAGTTTTAACTCTGGCCTCAGTCTTCTGCGCCTTCTTAATTTTTTGCTAGCGTTCACCTTAAGTCGCGTACAAACTCACGTAGATCTCCACTTTTCTACGTTTCCAGCTGTCACATCTTCTCTGCCTTCGTCATGTCCACCACTGCATCCAATGCCTTCAAGTCTGCTGTGTATAATCATTTTAATTAATCTGCCTACACATGTATTTATGTTAGTTGCTCTCCTCTCTTCGATGCCAATTGGCCCTGAGAGTAAATAAGTGAAATGGTAGTCTAATCTAGGTCTGAGCAATCACGCATTATGTTGAGTTTATTTTACCACGTTGGCCAGTAGAGAGTGGAAGGAAAAAAAGCTGCTAAGTGGAGCTTGACATGCCTCTCGACCCCTACACTGGAAAGCAGCAGACACCAAGGCATACGTAATCAGAACGACAACAGAACATGACAAGTGTGAAGTAATTCAGTAACGTTCGTCGCATTTACCACAGTGCATACTCGCTGCTCAGTAATTTATTACCTCATTAGACATTCTTCAAAGAGAGTACAATTATGTGTTTTGTTTGAACATGGCACCACAGTACAATGACAATCATTAACCTTGTGCCAACACAACATAAACTTCTGCCCAGTAAATGCATTGCTTACAGTGCCACCACGGCACCTGTTTAGAAAATAAGCTCAAAATATTAGTGACATTAAATTTGAGCAGACGGTAATTCCCCTACCCCCTCCCTAAAAAAATGAAAAAGGGTGCTCTTCCGACGGTACGTTTGTACGCTGTAATATTTGCGAGTCCAACTACGTGTGAAATTCAGATATAGATAATTAACGCCAAAGCATTCGGTTGAATGCGAGGCGCCAGGGCGCGGGCAAACAGTAATCGTCTTCAGGTATCCACTGGTGCCACGCCCTGAGGGCCACTGCTCGGCGAATACCATTCATGGCCACGTTCACATCCAACAAGCTTGTCACAAACATCACACAGGTGATGATGCAGCAGCAGTTCATCATTGCTGTTGGCCAGTGCTGAATTTTTTGGCGTGGTAAACGGAATCATCCACCGAAACGCGCGTCGACTGTTACTCGCCAGATTCTTGCAGTCCCACGAGGGAGAGCAGCTTTTCCTTCGGCTTCAAGTCTCCTCTTTCGTGCAGGGCCACTGGCATTGTAACGCACATTCTGCATGATCGTTTTACTACGCACCGATGCCGCACGGGACAGCGAGCTGTTGTATGTACACTCCAATGCAGCGTTCCGGCCACACACATACACACACACACATACTAAAGACACGCAACGCGCAGGACGCACGCAGCGAACACGGAAGAACAAAAACCCATTCCATAGCGCCTGTTCATTCAACTCCACACTGCGCTAACTGCGCACATGTTTCCGACTGCGGGCTCGGCTAGCGCTTCGACTTCGCCATGGCTAGCCATGGCCAAGCTGCGCTGCCGCTGGTGGTAATAACGTTCATACAACGAAAAGAAAAAAACAATATATCAAACGATTCAGGTTGTCAGCTAAAAAAGCTACCGTAAAATTAAATACATCTTATATGTTTTTGCCGTTGTGCGCCTTTGCGACATCAGCGACGTGAGCTTGAGCGCGAATACGCGAATGGCGCTATGAATTTCTCGTGTTGCTCCGTAAATTGCAAATGGCGCGGCTGCGCCGCTAACTTTTAGACATGCTTGCAGAGGTAGTCGGTGCGAACAGTTGGAAGTTCAGTCGACTGGAATTGCTCAAGGAAAGTCAGCGGCACTGCATTTTTATTGTTTCTGTGCATTGCGAGTGACTTTGGCGGCAGCCACTCGGCAACGTCTCCGGTTTGGCGAACTTGTGAGAAGGTGAGCCTTTTGTTCTCAAATTTTGAAAGCGGTTTTTTGTTTGTATTGTAACCCTGCGTCTCGTCGCATGTTATGTTCACGATAACATCAGTACAACGTGCATGCGCTTTCTGTCTCTATTTAGAGTAATATTGGTCGATCAGCGTAAACTTTTGGATTCAATTAAGCACGAACTGTCCATGTTGGTACTGCGTGTCGAATGTGTTTTGAGATGATTCTGAGCGGGAGATGGTGTTCTGATAATTTGTGTACTACCAGATATAGTCTAGACATTTGAAACCATTTATCACACTGAAACAAAGTTGGAAAACTGTTTTGTGTTCATGCGTCTGCTGTCCTTAAACTTGACTTTTCGGCAATCATTCGCATGGCTCCTTTGGATCTGGAAAATTGACTACTGTTGCCAGGGGTGCCTGGTAGCAGAGCTCCTGGGGACGCCCAGTGGGTCATTTGTTTGTCCAAGTGCCCAGTACCAAAGGTACCATTCCTGACATTTTTCCCAGTCCGTTAACCTCATATTCCTTGCAAAGATTACAGTATGTAATCAGGTAGTAAAAAAATTGGTAACTTCTGCATATTTCAGAACAGTTCAGAGAAATGCACATGCAGCATCAGTATTCTCTCGGTAGAATTTCTGAGACCTGGATTCATTTCTTCTAGGACTGTGGCAAGCAGTAGGTCAACTGTACATAAATTTATTTTCCTTTGGTGCAAAGTAAAGAGTGCAAACGTCATAAGACAAGTCTCTAGTCTGTTTCATTCTCACTGCATTTGGCCAAAGCATAATATGAAATGCTGTATGTTTTATGCCCTAGTTTCCTTCACATTGAGCAGTAGATATTGACAGTGAATAAATAGCAAGGCAACTCCACTCGCTGACGGTTTTGCCTTCGGCAGCAAAACAGGGAATACCTTACCCCATGTGTTATCTCGACAGACTGAAAACTGCGATGGACAGCTGCGTCCACAGCTGCTATCACCTCCCAAGTGCATGCGCTCGTAAGACGCATAACTCTGGATTGCCATTAACATAGCCTTGCTCATTGCAGTTGCCGATAAACTCCTCATAAGTGGTACTATTATGCACTCTTTTCTTTGGCACTATGTATGAGCTTCTGTTTTCGCGCTTTCTAGAAATAATGCATGCAGTTTTGAACTGCGAAAAGAGAATTTACATTTAACTAGATTGTCATGTCAGTATGTTACAGCCAAATTGTACATTGATGTCAGTGCTAGTGGTTTCTTTTCATTATTTTAGGAGAATGTTATAATTTTACCTATAGCAAATAATAGCCCTCACTAATTAGCTGATTTTTGTCATGTCCAGTATTCTGATATGCTAAGCCACCAAAGCCTGATTCAGAATGTTGTCAGAACTAAAGGCACTGAGTCTTTCGTGTCAGTAAAAAATGTGCTTTATACCCCTGTCACATGGCATTCCTCGAAGGCCTTTCCAGCAAAGGCACCATTTTTCACCAAAGGAGCGAAAGCTTAAAGGAGCAGCGATGCAGCTACACAGTGCAGCCCAAAGGTGAAAGTCATTCAGGCTTAGCACCCGCTGCTATACTCGAGGTGGCTGAAGTGAGTGTTCTAAAATTAAAGTGGTGTATTCTGTTCATTCGTTGAGCTTTGACAATTTTTTATTCTGATTGCTTCCTTAAAAGTACTGCAACAGCTACTCTCATCAGCAGGAGCAGGTTTTGTACGTGTATTGCCTTGGCCTCCATGGGCGCTCGGTGTTGCCGCAACACTTTCACTGTCTTGAAATTTGAACATAAAACATAAACACCCGTACAAAAACCAAAGCCAGACACACCTTTCGTATTTGAAAAAAATGTTTTCAAACATTATTACCTTATGTATTTTTTTATTGCTTTTACTTTTTGACTTTGGATGGTACTGCGATCACAGCTTCTCGAATGCCGCGTCTTTGGGCTCCGAAGGTCTCGGTTGAGCGCCTTCGCCTCCAAGGCCCTTAGCGACAAAGGCGCAACATTTGTACCGGGTAGCTGCACTCCTTACGCCTTTGGATATGATTCTCAAAGGCCTTTGCGGTGCCCGTGTGACAGGGGTATTAGTGTGGTATGGCTGCTTGAACACCTGTCCCTGGTATCTCACAAACTGAATAAGGAAGGGAAAAGCCTCAGGGTGCTTGCCGACGTTTCGACAAGAGGACTTGTCTTTGTCTGGCAAAGTGTTCATCATTGGTGGGGTTTAAATAAGGTTTTCACTTCGAGGCGAAAGGCCTGTTGTGTGGGACGAGGGTGCGATATGGGAAGGGCGTTACGATGGGGAGCATGAACCTTGACCAGGCATGATAGCTGCTAAAGAAGATTAACCGGTTGACCTGCAAAACTGTGAAAACAAAAAAGCCCAATTCAGTAGAAACGAATCTCGGGGTATGGAGTGTGGATAGTGGGCTTGAATGGCTTTATGTCCAGCCACAACAGGTGGCTTGGTATGGCTGGCTGCCTTTTCCTGAAAAAATAGGATAAAGGAATTAAGGAGCATGGCAGAATAAAATACCAGGGGGGGTGGGGGGCAAAATAATTTGAAGTAAAAAGAGAAAATGAGGGCAGGTTCGGAGAAAAGGCAAAAAGAAGGGGGAGGGGGAGGAGTATGGCAGCCAAGGTTCCGAGAAGTGATGTCAGGAGGTGCAGGGCGTAAGGTTAAAGTATAACGATAAATTAAAGAAAGCAGGAAAGGAGGGGGAAAGTGTGGGTTGGGAAACCTCTGACCATGTGCAAGGCCTTTTCAAATAATTATGCCAATTCCGGAATGTACAGAGCTGGCCACATTTAGTGCAAACATGTGAGCGCATGGCCGCACTCTTTAGAGGTCGACTGTGTGCGGCGCAGCCACTCATCGCTGCAAAATGGCGCAAGAGGAGATGCACCTGGATGTGGTGCTTCGTGTCATGTTACACTTCGATGTGTGGCAATGTCAGACACAGTGGCCCAAAGAGCACAGCCATGTGCTCGCGTGTTCGCACTAAGAGTGGACAACCCTGTACTTGATTCTAAGTTTCCTCTGTATATGTTGACCCCAGACGAAAACAAGTTGTCTTGTCGAAACGGCAAGCACCCTGAGATTTTTCCTTCCCTTGTTCACTTTTTGAGTGTCAAGAAACCATCTGCCTACTCTCTTTGTACCATGCACTCCACATCTTGTACGGTTATTTTTGTATGTATACACCAGTGATAAATCATGAAGGAAATCAAGGGATTTGTATTTGTATTGCTTAACACTTACTTTAAAGCTATATCATGAGGGTATAGTTGAAAATGTGCTACGGGGGCTTGGTTGTGTGTCGTGACTGGTTTCTCTTTATCAGGGCTACTTGACAGCCACCATGAAACGCAGGCTTTTGAAAAGTCGTTCCTCATATAAAAGAGCGTTTCCACTGTTACAATGGAAATGTTATTTGCTAAAAACTTCAATCATTGCAGTTCAGGGATTGATATTTTTCAAATAACTAACCTGAAGTTCAAAACCTGCAGAAGGAACTATGTAACTTTTTTCCTGCCTTAAAAACCCAGTACTTAATTGCCAGTTTCAGCAAGCAGAGGTCTGTTTCATGGCACATACTTTCCACTACCTTGCATGAAAATTGTGCAGTACAGGCCCACCATAAAACTAGGGGCATAGTATACTGCTTGTATGCAACTACTTTGGCGTTAGACCATGCATAGCATGGTCTTAAAGTTATTCTTTTCATTTGCAACTGGTTCATAAAAGGCCTATTCTGGCAAAAGGCATTTAGCAAAATTATCTTCCTCTGAATGCTTCTAAGGATAACTTTAGTTCATTCAGAAAAATATATATTGACAATATCTCTTAAAGGCATAATTGTCCATATTAGCTCTTGTTACCTCACAGTATTTAGTTTTGTGCCTCCAGCATCACTGACTTGCATCATATGTTAAATAGGGTAGTAAAAAGCTCGCTGTTAGTTTAAACCACAACTCATGATGGGGCTGTGCACTTTTTGTTGTGTTACATGAAATATACTTATGTATGAAACAATTTCTTTCAGCTGCACCTCACATGATTCAAATTCCATCAGAAGAAAGGCTGCAACACAACATTGCTCACTACCTGTTGCTTTCCCAGCACATAACATGCCATAACAGCACATAGCAGGTAAGATGTGAACAAAAACAGTGCATGTATATGTTCCACACATGCATTTTGTGTACTACCAACACGATGATATGATTAACTATGTCATGTAAGAGAGAGCACACAAATTTTTTGTATATATTGCAGCATGGTTATTTCAAGTTTTAAACTGGCCATTGAAACGACCCATTGTATCACCGCTGGTTACCCGATGGCACTGGGGATCGAACTCCACACCTACCGCTTGCGAGGCAGATGCTCGGACCACTAGGCCACTCCTGCAGTCCCCCCACTGATGTTGCTTACACCAGGTGCTGTTAAAGCCCCGGTATGTATGTTGAATGCATTTTAGAAAACCATTCACTTCCAAAGTACCATTTCATCTTTATAGCAAAACCACAGTTCGCCTAGCTAGACAAACCTGCAGCATACAAGCCAGCAGAAGGGTTGCACATACATGCTTCGTTAGGAAAACATAAAAATCAAGCAGAGCCTGCCCTTCATGGTGCATTATACCCTGATTTTGAGCAATGATCAAGATAGGCAGATGGTCATTTCATTGAACACTTGCATGATACATTCGTAGAATCGAAAAGACAAGTACTATTGCAAAATCTTCAAACAGTGTTTATTCTCAGAGAAAACATATCATGAAAAAAGTGTTGGATTAGTTATGGTGCACCTTGTATGGGGAAAGGGGCTCCCACTTTGTGAAAGGCTTAATATTGGAATAACGACAGCGTTTAAACTAGTTGGGTTACCATGTTTAGATAGTGGATGTGCTCAAAAAGACACTGGAAGTAAGCGCACTGTGTGGAAATCTCTTTCTGTATCCTTGTCTTTTCGAGCGCTTTCACGATCTAAACTTAATTTTGGAAGAGAGCAAGGAAAACAAATATTTAAATTCTGATAATTAAGGATAAAAGATCATGTTTCATTGTGTTGCTTAAAGTGTACATTGTATCACTATTGCTGTATTGCAGCACTTCTGTCGTGGCCTTACATTGCAGCCTCTTGACTTTTGTTTATATAATAGGCAGTCCTTTTTTTCATTCGATTGCAACAATTTAGGAGTTACTACAAAGTTGCGTGGTAGGGAACTCTCAGATTAACGGTTTGCATTATTACGCCCGCATAACTTGCTAAGTGTTTCACTGCAGTCTTGTTACTAGAACAGCCTCTTGAAAGTATTCAGCCTGGTGGTCATTGAGGGTTACTGTTCACATATCAAAAGGCCGGATCAGCTGTATACTCTTTACAGCTACCAGAACTATGGTACATTTCATGACATGCTGGCTAAAGAGTGCTGGAGCACCAGACTGGGGATTTGGATGAAACAATTTTCAAATGTGTGCTCGGTATCACGCTGTTTTGTTCCAGTTGTGGAGAGGTTTTCTTTTCATATTTGTTCTGTCAAACATTTAAATTTTGGGCAATATGTTGTTGCCTTTATGTTGTGTTCTCTTTGTTGTTGAGGTTTAGTATTTTTGGCACAAGCACTCCACTCTATTACTTTTCAGTATAATTTAAAATTTGTAGGGCACGTCATGAAGAATAATACTTCTACTTGAATAATCTGCATGTGTTTATGTTCTCATTGTTGATATAAAAACTTAGTTGAGACAGCTTGTATTTTAGCTCTGGCTAGAATTTTTAGGAGAGCCTCAGTAACATAATCACATGACCAACACAAACTTGGTATTATTGTTTGTGCAATGAAAAACAGTTTTAAAATAGTTATTAACAGCTGTCAGTGTAGGACTGGCCTAAAATGTTTTGGGCTCTATGTAGCTCTTCTCTGAGGCAGGATTAATTTATCTGCACCTGCAGCCTGATACCGCCAAGATACCAATTCTTGGGTGAACTTATGATTTTTTTTCACTGAGCAAACTTGCATCATCTTGAAGCATGGAACTTGAGCTGATTCTTAACAGCTCTAGTGTAGCGAATTTCATTATCCTCATTGCTTAGTTTACATTCACCTCAGGACAATGGCCTTTTCCAGTTTAATTATCTGTGTCTTGCACCAGCTACATGCCACACTATCAGAAATCACCTAATCTTATCTAGTGAGCTTATAATCAGCTATCTCCTGCTATATTTTCCTTAGGGTGAAATTCATTTTGTTGCGATACAATGCACAAGCTGTTTCCTGGCATGGTGCTCAGCTTATCTGGAATGAAATGCTTGGGAAATGGGTCTCTGATTTCACCTTGAGTAGACGAAATTAACTTGTGCTAAGGCACTCTTTGGCCACAGATGCCCTTGTGCCATTAAAATCCATCAAATACATTATGTTGCCCTAAGATATTATTGGTGATTCATTCTCTGCATTGTATGCCCTGGCCAGATCCATTTTCTTCTTTTAATTTCTGCCAGAATATTAACAACTTCCTTGTTCATCGCTGTTATGGTTTCACTCGGTCAGTTGTTCTATTAATAATTATAATCACTTTATTGAAAACATATTTTGGGCTAAATGGCATCAAGTTTGCCACTCTGCATAATGATATATATGTTTGGTCTTGTATGTCTTTACTTGTGTGGTAATGTTTATTTTGTGCTCACTGTCTAAACAACCTTATTTGCCTATGATATCCTAAGCCCTTCTATACCTATTTTCCTTCCCCCTGGCTCTTTTTCTTTTCAGTCATTCCTCCTCATTCCTTTACACCGGCCATTGGTCACAAGGCTGCTGTGGGAACGACAGTCAGCACTGGGCCCTTTTTTTGTTCATGGAACCTGCACTGCTACTATTAGCACATAGTACGTTATCAGTATTTTTGTGATACTGCATTTATTGTTATTTATGAAGTAGTTGGCTAAGGCAATGGTAGCAGTGTTGGATATTGCAATATATTAAGCATATATCTCACTTGCAATATATCAGTGTGTTCACTATTACACTACCCTCTATTTCTTTTAGTTCAGTTATTTGGCTATAGATATATTGTGCTGCTTTCCTAGTTTAGTCCACTCAAACTAAAACTTTGCTCTTTGTGTCACAGGTAGAATCTACAATGATTGCTGCTCTGTGTCTTGTAAGCAGGAGGCAGTGTTCAATGGAGCCATGAACTTTCCTTGGAATTGAAAAGCCTTTGCTGTATTATGCGCTGAACCACGAGTGTGAAGAGGAAAATGTCATGCCTTGGATTTCTGCAGAGGTGAGCCATTGCGGTGAATCCACCAGCGCGAAAGACAGGGATGAGAAAGGAGACAAGACAGGTGCTGACTCGCGACTATAGTTTATTGGCGTGAACAGGGAATATATAAAAAGCCAAGCAATACCATAAACCATGTAGTTACAGATAAGCATACAGGACAACATGAGTCAAAAATCGCCCTCAACATTTCCCTGATCGAGGTAGTCCAACTCATTGTGTGTTAACACGATAGACAAAACACACATTCTTCACGGAGTCATAAGATGTGTCTAGCCTCGATAATCTCCCATTTAATCTCTCTGAATTTACTGCCAAAATGCGTGTTGCCAAAAGGAAAGGGTAGCAGACTTCACATCCCGTGCAGTGTACAGCAGAGTTACCCCAACCACCTAGCCAAGCCCCTACCCTCTTGTGTTCCTGTAGTCTTACATTCATACACCTTCCAGTTGCACCTACGTAAACCAGACTACAAGATAATAATATTTGATACCACATTCATTTTACAAGGTACATATACAATTTCACTCTACACGTGTACTTTTCTCGAGCCACATTCACAGAATTATTCTTAAAATTTTACATGCTTTAGACAACGTATTAGGGGCCGAGAAAGCCACTTTTACATCATACCTTCTGGGCCACATTTTTCAAATTTTGCAACAATTTATGTACATACGGTAACACAACTGGTCTTTTGGCATCTCGCTGGCTGGCCCCAGCCAGATTGTGCCGGTCGCTCGCAAAACTGTCTCAGCTTCTTTAACAATTTATCATATGCTCTTGCAGTAACAAGGTTTGGAAATCCTGCGTTCGTTAACCTTAAAATCTGCTCTTGGAAACTAGTCGTCATGCTGTGAAAGCATAATTTCATCAATTCTGAGCCCGCGCTAGAAAGTGCAATGCTATCTTTCACTAGCTTGGAATGGTCGACATGTAACCAGGTAGCAGCTTAACACTCGCCAGCACACATGAAGTGTGCTGAACATCAAGGTAAGGTCCAGAAACCACAGCTCTTTTTCTTGGGACATTTGCTCCAAGGTAAACCTGAGATAAAGACCTTGCTCCTTAAACAACTTGAGAAGATGTACAGGTCCCGAACTATCACAACCTTTATAAAAGACCAGAAAAATCATCGACATAGCAAAAGATTTTTCCCCCAGCCCATGCACATTCTAGACAATTATTCTATCCACCCTACTCAAGAAAATATTGCTTAGCACAAGGTCAACCTTTGAACCACTGCATATTCGAGACTTTAGAACACATTACCGCACTGCACTACTCTACAAACATGCTCTTCAAATAAATGCTATTCAATAACATGCTCTTCAGATAAATTTCAGAAAAGGATTCATGCAAAATTATCTCTGGTTATTTGCAAAAGCATCTGTCTACTTCGCATCTTGAAGATCCATTTCTTGTACTCAATTTGCAGTGTGGTTGAGTATCTTAAGAATGACAATCCAGCGGATTGTCTTGTGATTAGTGTCGATGTAGAACTATTTTATTCTATCCCGTATGAAGATCTTGTGAAAAGCTTATGAATGTGTATATCGGAGCACAACGATGAGCTCGTGTTTAGGAATGGGTGTGTAACATGTCTTATTTGGCACTTGCCTCCTTTTATTTGAAGTGAAGAGCATGTTTGTGGAGTATGGCAGTGCGGCATATGTTCAAAAGTCTGCTAAATGTATCGATTCGAAGGTTGCCCCTGTGCTAAGCAATATTCTCTTAAGCAGGGTGGAAGGAATGATTGCCAAGAAATTGCATGGGCTGGGGGAAATCTTTCGCTACGTCTATGATTTTCTGGTCTTTTATAAAGGTTGTGATAGTTCGGGACCTGTACATCTCTCAAGTTGTTTAAGGAGCAAGGCCTTTGTCTTAAGTTTACCTTGGAGAAAATGTCCCAACAAAAAGAGCTGCGGTTTCTGAACCTTACCTTGATGTTCTGCACACCACGCCATGTGTGCTAGCGATATTCACCCAGGAGTGTTAAGCAGCTACTTGACTGTTGGTCGAACGATTCTAAGCTAGTGAAAGATAGCATTGCGTCGTCAAGTCTAGGGCTCGGTATTGGTGAAGCCATGCTTTTACAGCGTGACAACTGGTTTCCAAGAGAAGATTTTAAGGCTAATGAAAGCATGATTTCCCAACCATGCTATTGCAGAAGCGTGCGATAAATTGTTAAAGCTGAGCATATAAGATTGGGCAAGTTGGTCTGTCATGCTAAAGATAAGAATGGCGCAGCATCAAGTAACGAGGACAACAGGAGAGCACACCCACGCACAAGTGCCATCCTTGGAGCGGATGCAGAATCTAAGAGCGTGTACTTGACATTCAGCGTTGGCAGCCAAGGATCGGGCTCGTTCAATCTTTAGCGTTCAAATCCGTGTTTCCTCGTTTCCTTGACTGTCAACGCTGAATGTCAAGCACGCGCGCTCTTGGATTTTGTATCTGCTCAGGGGTTGGCACTTGTGTGTGGGTGTGCTGTCCTGCTTTCCTCGTTACTTGATGCTGTGCCATTCTTTCCCTTTAGCATGTTAAAAGCTGAAACCCCTTCGCAGGGACTGGCATGATCAGGCTGGGGCCTGCCAGTGAGATGCCAAAAGACTGACTGTGTTGTTGCAGATTGTTGCAAAATTTGAAAACTGGCCAGAAGGTATGACGTAAAAAATGGTGTGTTCGGCCCCTAATAAGTTGTCTACAATCTGTAAAATTGTTAATAATTTTGTGAATTTCGTTAGGGAAAAGCACATGTGTCGAGTGAAACGTGGCAACATATATGTGCCTTGCAACCATTGCATGCATTGCATACCATTATCATGTGGTTGGGTTTATGTTGGTGAAACTGGAATGTGTATCAATGTAAGACTACAGGAGCATGAGAGGTATTTGGATATTGGTAGGGGTTGTAACTTATATGCATATTACAAGGGATGTGAAGGCTGCTAGCCATTCCTTTCGGCAACACGCATTTTGGCACTACGTTCACAGCAGATTAACCAGAAAATTATCGAGGCTAGACACATCTTATGACTCGGTGACGAATGTGTGAGTGTGCTGCCCCATAGCGTTAACATGCAGCGGGTTGGACTGTCTAGATGAGAGGAATGTTAAGGGCAATCTTTTACTTATGTTGTGATGTAGCTTATGTGTAATTGTGTAGTTTGTGGCGTGTGGCTTTTCTGTATATACTCTGTTCACTTCAATAAACTTCAGTTGCGAGTCAGTGCCTGTTTTGTTTCTTTTCTCGTCCCTGTCTCGTGCTGATAGATTCAAGTACTTGTAGAGTAGATTCACTGAATTGTATACTTGCAGAGGCTTGTGAAAAAACGAGAGGAATTTTCTTTCCTTTATGCGGAATGGAAGGTTGAAATTTTTTTACTTAAATGTTTGCAGCATTAAATTTTATTCGGAAGGTAAAACCCACTTTATTGTACATTTTATGTGCAATGGTGCCGGTGGCTGCATGCAACTGAAAACATTCGTCCAGGTTATCTAGCTAGCGTCCTTCTTCCTTGTGCCACATTTTCTGAAATAATATTTTGTCAGATTTATTTCAATCAGAATTTCTAAGAACATATTGGTGATCACATAATTTGGTGATCACATATGACATAATTCAAAGCGTGATCATTGGTATTTTTTAGTCTGGGGCAGTACAATGAGAAGTACATAGTATATAGTAAAATTAAATATGACCAGTCTAACATAACAAAACTACTTTTTTTTAAAGGAAAATTTTGCTACTGAAGTGCTGGAGTGACATGGCATTATGAAGACGTGGACAGTGTGCTGTATTCATGATGGTACGAGAACTTGCGTACAGTGCTTCAGGTAACTGGTGAGTACCTTGGTGCTGTGCTTCTGCTAATGTAGCCAAATTAGTTTTTTAATCTAAGAGCGTATCTGAAAACTTAAGCAAAAATTGAGTAGTATTTAGATATTCTTGCACCAGATACCACTGTGAGAATTAGTTATTAATGATGTGTCTCACATGTACCCTTGTCTGCTGAATATAGTAAGCATGGCTTTCGAGCTGAGTGCCTCCGACGTATGAAAAAAAAATGGCCACTGGGCTGCTCCACAACGCGTGGAGCAGCCCAGTGTAGCACATTCAGGCTTCATGGAGTGGAGAATGAAGGCAGTAAATAATTTAAGAGTAGAAAACACAGCACAAACCAAAGGACCAGGAAACTGACAGGACACACCGACCCTGATGACACTCTTTGCATGAAGGGTGTTATAAAGTTGCCTGTCATGTAGAGCAAGATGGAGGTCGCACAGGACGGGTGTTAAATATGAATTGATGCAGACACCTGTCATTACGTAGTACTCACTGTAGAACTCGAGCAAGAAGCAAAGGTAACAGCTGAGCATGGCCACTCTTGTGCTTTCCTCCGCAAGCAATCTAGAATTGCACTTAGAAATCTTTTATGCTTTCTCTTGACATATACATCATTGCTGCATGTGGCGAGGAAAAGTACATACCCTTGATGCCAAGTGACAGTGAACTCAGGGCTGGTAACAGCTCACTGAGGTGTTGTGGTATATCTACAGGGCACCTCCTGAGAACAAAGAGCCCTTGAAGGAATTCTCTCAAAGTTTGTTGCCACATGGACCTCTTCGTAATCAATGACTCTAAAAGGCAAGCCTTCCTTTAGTGTCACAAAAAAAGGCCTAGGACATGGGTCTTTTTGCTTCTCCATTAGTGCCAAAATGTTTGCTAGCGAGATCTTTCACAGATATATAATTATTTCACAAAATGTCAAGAAGGAGACTGAAGCTGCACCAAGCAGTGCCAGTAAAAAACTTATCACAGCTGTTCAAAAAGCAGAAAGACTCATGCCTTCATTCTTATTTTGCATCAGACACATGAGGACACTTCGTCTTTCTGGGTCATCATTTTAAAAAGGTTCACATGGCAACGGCCTTTGGTTAAATTTCTGCCAAGAGCCCTTTTTTTGAAACTTGAGCATCCGTTCCTTTTGAGGCACACTGCAGAGATATTGGAATGCCATAATAAAAAGCGTCATAATCTGCCGCAACGGGCATGCCCGGGGACTTTCACTTCGTCTTGTCTTGCCTATAACAAATTGGATGGACGATAAATTCGGCAAGCGTCTCCCACCTTTTTCAGATGTTACCAATGTTCCTTGCTCGCTAGGTTGTGCATTTAGTACTATGTACAGAAAGACACCTGCATTGAATTGCATCTGGCCCCCATCCTGAGCTACTTTCTATTTGCACAAAATGATAAGCAACTGTAAAGACTTTCATGCGCACAGTGCCGCCCGGGAAAGCGCATTTTGTCTGCTTCTTTCTGGACCTGTGGTTTTTACTGTTTACTGTTATGAGGAATGAATTTTGGGCAATAAATTATAACGGGTTGGTTCTCGGTGAATGGCTTTTGAAAGCTTCTACGAAAGCCGATTGTTCAATAGCGGATGGTTGAAATGTATTTGTGAAATTTATATTTGGTGTTGTGTGACCACTAAATGAGGATTTTTTTTATGCTTTTCAGATGGATCCGACAGCAATGTGCAGATGTACAATGTGTGTAGTTTGCCATGAAAATAAAACGTATGTACTTGTACTCACCCAAACACTTACCACTCTTTCATTCTAAGCTGCATTCTTTGTACGTATGCACTACATAATATGCGTAAAGGAAAGCCTTGTACATAATACTTATTTCTTCGGCACCTGGACGGCTATATCTGCAGTGAACATTGCGGGCAGAAGCTATACGAAGACGCATGTTCATGTACTACAGAAAGTACATAATTACAATACAGATAATTTCCGCTCTAGATGAAATGACTTCCGAGTAAACGGAGGACGTATGCATACACATTGCGGAAACTTCAATAAGAACAAGACATAAGCATTCGTTGTGAAAAAACGATTTCGGTCTCGTGCATAGCATGGCGTAACTTTCCGTTACCAAGAATGTGACAGTCGTCATACGGAGTCTCTGTTTCTGACATTTAGTCCGTACCTCATGTTGCGGAAAACCCTCCGGCAACGCATTACCAGCGGGTTTCTCTGTACTGCGGAGCATTTTTTTTTACAGTGTAGTGTGACCGGCCCCTACCTATGCCGAAGGAAAACTGCGTTACTCTTATCGCTTTTGCGGCACCAGTCATATGAGGGACGACTGCTACTTCGATCGCCCGCGAAAGTACAGGGGGGAATGAGACCTCGCTGCGTATATTGCAGCAACGAGAGCAGACGACGTTGCTCCGTGCATTCCCTAGTGACGTCACGACAGCATTCAATATGGTGGTCGCTGCCGGTGGGAGGAGTTCCCCGTTCTCAATTTCGATCGCGTTTTTTGGAATATATAGCGCGTCCAGGGCAGTCAAATTTCGGAAATTAAATCATAAGCTCTTGTATTAGTTACTGAAGCAGAAAACTGCGATATGAAGAACGACCATGTCATGGCCCCATTAACATACGACAGAACCTGTCGGCGCATGCCCACTGCCGGAGACGCCGCCGAACCTCGGCGAGGCGCCGATATCTGTCCCTGCTAGACTTCGGCGCCAGCTACGGGCGCTCGAGCACGTGTTGGAAGCGGGGTCTGGTTTACGACATTCGGAATACAGCGGCGCTCTCTGTGACTTTTCTTCGTGGCTTGAAGCTCTTTCAGGTTCCCAAAACTTTTCTTCGCGGTATAAGTTGTCCTTTCAGCGCCCCCCCCCCCCCCCAACCTCTTTTCTTCACGGCTCGAAATTCTTTCCGTCCGCACAAAGAAGCACCAGAGTACAAATACAGTTTTTTCCTCTGTGGGCTCGAGAGGGGAGCCAGCCAGCACCAAGAACATGGACTGCCAAACATGCCTCTGACGCAGTTCTGTTCTGCTCAGTAATCCATCCACATGGTCATGGCCGGCCTTCGCGGCGTGTATTGGCGCCTGAAAAATGGCTGTTGGGCAAACTAAGAGAGGAGGCTGGCGAAAAGAAGCGAGTGACTTTTGTTCTTTCAGCGCGAGAACCTTAGAGTGTGCGAGTAGTAACAAATTTTTGCTTGCGAAGTGAATATTTTCGAACTATTTTGAATATAGGCAAACAAAAAAATACATGTTGCTGGTAAGGACTGAAATGCGCTAACAGACGGGACAGAAAAGAACACATACACATGCGCTGGTGTCTGCGTTCTCTTGTGTACCGTTGGCGCTGTCCAGTCATTTGCATCAACATCCACCATCCAACCCGACTTAGCCATCTTCATTGAACAAAATATCGACAGTCTTAAAAAAGTTTCCCACAACACAACCACGAAAGGAAATATGTATCAGACCATGACTTTACTTCACTCGTTATTGTGGTGGGGGAATACACCCGCTTGGTTTTACGGTGTTTAACGTCCCAAAGCGACTCGGGCTATGAGGGACGTCGTAGTGGAGAGCTCCGGATATTTTCGAGCATCTGGGATTCTTTCACGTGCACTGACATTGCACAGTACAAGGACCTCTAGAATTTCGCGTCTATCGAAATGCGACCACCGCGGCCGGGATCGAAGCCACGTTTTTCGGGTCAGCTGCCGAGCACGATAACCACTGAGCGACCGCGGCGGCCCCAGGGTGATTTGAGTAATGGCAGCAATAAACTTTAGTTTGTATGGCAATGCTATGAAAACAACTCGTCGGATAAAATCACTCTGTTCAGTTTAAAATTTAATCCGTCACGTTCAAATAATGCCTACATGACAAAGCTCACGGAATGCTGAGCTTCTATTATGTACTGAATCTTAAGAAAGCATTGAAAGATGGTGAAATATTTTCTTTCTGGCGGAGTGACGTCAAATGCTGCTACCTGAACAGCACGACAAAGCCCCAAAAACATGCCTCTGAAAACAAAGAGAACATACGTACTGTTACAGTGCGTGCAGACCATTCCTACGAGGCTCCGTCATGGCCCCTAATTATAATCGACCACCCATGCGCCTCGAAAAAAAGTGAAAAAACAAACAAACCGCGCAATGACTATTCCGTATTTCTTTCTCCCTCACCTCCCAACTATCTATCACCTCCGGCATTCACTCCCTCTGTTGGTATAGCCACAGAGCGATGAAACTACATGTTTCCAAAGCATCAGATTTAAAGTTAAAATGTATTTGAAAAGGTACTTGTTGCATAGCTAGAGCTATTTCTGGGAATTCTAGCATTGAAGGAGTGTCACCCAATCCAGTCAGGCGTGACTGCGTGCAGGCATGGCACATCTCCCGTGTGGTGGCACGTCACATGCGACCTTACACATCACGTGACATGTGAGGTCGATCGAAACGAGACATTTTGTACAGCGTCAAGTCTAAGTGGGATTTTCGAGACAGACCACCACATTAACGGTGTTGTGCATATTGCCAGCCACTTCACCGATCCCAAAGCGATTCCATTAAAGGGTCTAAAGCAAGCGCCATTTGGCCAGGTTAAGTAAAAAGTGGTCACGTATGCCTTGCAAGCACGAAGTGCTACGTAATTAGCTTAGGTTTAGGTTAAGGTAAATTACTGTTTCAGTCTGAGGCCGGTGTGAATTCTTGTAGGTAGGTTAGCTCTAAGAATGTGAATCTAGAACACATGCCTAGAAACACTTGCGCTCGATAGTGAAAACGATAAAATAAAGCTGGCTCAGCATTTTACATAACGTCACATTAATGAAATTAATCGAAAAAGTACTCGGGAAATGAAGAAAGCCGCCAAACGATTTCATTAATGTTGACATGAAGATCGTTTCAAAAGTCGGCAAAAGATAGCAAACGTTTGGAAACCATTTTATGCAAAGCGATAATTCGAAACGCCTGGCGATGCCCACGCTATGCTGACAAGAAAAATCTGCAGACATTGTTTACATCCCAATCATTGCGAAAGCACGGATTCGTGCTCCGCAGAAGACGACGATGAGCGGGCAGTGCCGCGGGACGGAGCGGATATAGGTTGGTGAAGACGACGCTCTGCAACGTACAGAGCAAGAGTGCGGTGCAGTTTATTACGAGGCGTGTTCGGCGGCAGCGATAGCCTCAGTTGTAGCATCACAGGCTACAACTTAGGACGCTCATGACAGAAGAGGCTTTCTACCGGACTGGTTTCCTCTGTTGAGGCGGTGTCTATCTTTGCCGCCCTTTTAGTTGTGTTGCCTTTTGTCAAGCTAGTGCTGTGCAGCCACCATCCGAGTGCTTAGTAAATAATCTGTATATAGCCCCTTTCTATGCACACATAACCTCTTGCAGTAAGCACCATGCTGGAAATAAAATGCGATGATCGATATCCAAGTAGTCTCGCGCAGCGGCCTTTGTTCGCGTCTCCGCGGGTTCGATTCCAATTCGTGGATATTTGTGATTGCCTTTTATGCCCCTTTTTTCTATATATGCTCGGGACTAAATGGACATACATAGGCAAGAGATGATTTTTCTAGGCTCTGAACCTCCGGATTAGTGCTTTCGCACTTATATATGCCGACGGAATAATTTTAGGCAGCCCAAAGAACAGCTCAAAGTAAGCATTTGTAGAAATTCGCGTACCGGGCATGGCTACGACTTGAGGTGAAAACGTGTCTATAGCATGAATGATTAGGAGCTACATTTGTAGAGTACGCTGCTAGCGGTGCTGAAAAGGAAGATAAGAAGCGGATGGTTTGAGCGGCCATCACCCTTCACGCTTTCCTAACAACGTACCTTAATTCCCTGATCCTTAAGGGCGATAGAGATATGTGCTGTATTCCTAGTTGTAACGAGGCTTGTTGTAAATCTAGTTTTAACGAGGCTGAAAACGAAGCAAGCGAAGTTAGTTTCTTTTCAAGTTGAGCGATTTTTTTTATTCGAGAAGAGTGGCATGAGGCATAAGTTGAAAAAAGGAAGGGGGGGGGGGGGGGAAGGAATGCATGGGATTGAAAGTTAAAAGAAGGAGTGAAGAACCGTTGCGCTGAGGTAGTCGCAGAGGTTGCTAATAAAACGGCTGTCCATAGTCCACTTCACGTAGTCACTTTCGCGGTTCCACCGCAGGCCCACCTCCATGAGAAGCCGTTTTAATTATGTACCGTAAAATTTAAAGGCGGAGCTTTCCGTAAGTCGGCTTTATTTCCAATTCGAATGAAACATGATTTAGTAGGAGAGAGGTGGGAGGCGAGATGTCAATACATCCAGCGCGTGTTTAAGGACCGATTGATGAATTGACGCATCTGGATGAATCTGGATGACAGCACCAAAAGGTTATATCATCGGCATACGCAAACAAGCGGATAGAAGGGATGGACTCTAGGGCTCGAATAAGAGGAATTAAAGCCACATTAAATAATGTGGGGGCGAGAACGGAGCCCTGCGGCACTCCTCTATTGGAAGTGAAGTTACCAAAGGGCTTTCCGTGGACACGCACGCTGAAGGTTCGATTTGCTAAAAAGGCGTGAATGGAGAGGAGGAACCGGTGAGGGAGACCAAGAGTTTGAAGAGAGGCAAGAATGGCAGAGTGAAGGTTGTTATCATATGCCTTTGTTATGTCTGTAGCGATTACGGTTCGTACAAGGTGACTCTGCGGAGAGTGGTCAAGCACGTCAGCAGCCAAAGTAGCAAGGCCGTCCTCCGTTCCAATTTGTTGGCGGAAACCAATTTGGGAATCTGGGTAACAATCATGGGATTCCAGCCACCACGACAAGTGTGCGGCTAGAATGTTTTCATAAAGCTTGCAGATGGTAGGCGTAAGGGAAATTGGACGAAGGGCCGAGAGAGATACTGGAGGCTGACCTGACTTGGGTATTGGAACCACAATAGAATGCTTCCAGTCTCCCGGCATGACGCCAGAAAGCCACACTTCGTTAAAAGTATCAAGTAGGGTTTGCAAAGCCTTCCCTTCCAAGTTACGGAATAAGGAGTTAGGTATGCCGTCGTGCCCGGGAGTAGTAGTAGTTTTTAAACGTTCAATGGAGGCCAGCAGCTCTGCCATGGTGAGGTCAGAAGTAGGTCAGAAGTAATCAGTCCTAACAGAAGTAATCCCATCGGAGGGCTCTGTAACCGATAAGTCAGGTGGAGACGTAGGGGTGCAGCCATGGTTTGGAAAAAATTGACGGGCCGCTTGCTGTGCAAATGTGTCCTCATCCACATTTAGCGCGAGGCGAATGCTCTCTGTGTAATCTGCAACCTGAGAATGGCGCTCCATGGCGTGAAACACTCTCCAAAGATGTCGATTGCCCTGCGTAGAGGAGAGGCGGGCACACCATGCAGCCCAGCGTTGCCTGCCTAGCCGCTTTGCATAGCGCCGCGCCCGTACGGTAGCGCGGTGAAGAGTAGGAAGAGCCGATGGATCATCGGGGTGACGAGTAGCATAAAGATCCCCCTGGCGACGAAGAGCCCACAGATTCAAGAGATGTATGTCCGGGTTTGGGTCGTCTTCATTTACAGTAGTGGTAATAGTGTGAGTAGCGAGAACAGCAGAGAGAGTAGACAGTGCTGAAGAGGGGTTGAATGTAGATAAGTGATTGTCTGCGCGTACAGAGTCCCATGATGTTGTTCGCACAGTGCGGCGTATTTTCCGTAGACGCGTAGGCGTGAGGGAGATGAAAATAGGGCTGTGATCGCTACCCCAAGTATCAGAATCAACAGCCAAAGAGGGTTACCGGGGCCTAACCACCAAGTCAAATCAGGTGAATACGGGCCACTTTGTGGGAGGGTAGAAGTATTCGGGTGGTTTAAAAGTTGAAAGGAATGATCCGAAAAGCTCCCTTGGATGTGTGCACCCCTTGAGGAATCCGATGGGTAACCCCACGCAGTGTGTGCGCCGTTGAAGTTACCACCAACTAGAATAGGGATACCCGAGTTGGTAGAACGTAGAAAACGAACCCATCCCAGATTGGGAGATGCGGAGCCAGGACGACTATAAAAAGAAACTAGGACAAGGGGTGTGCGTGCAGGTTTTACGAGAAGGGCGACAACCTCTTGACGTGTGTTGCACCACCGTGAAAGGTCCAGCGGTGTGTGCGGAACTGAACTGTGAATATAAATTGCAGATTTACCTGGGCTGAGGGAGGATGCGGTGCAACGGCGATCAGGGATAGAGGGTGAATGGTATGCGCAGAAACCTGAAAGGCGTGGGAGCGCATTATGCTCTTGCAGTAGGAACGCCCACGCCCTCAGCTTTCCGTCGCGAAGGCGGATGTTCACTTCAGAGGCCTTATTAGCGAATACTCGGCAGTTCCACTGCACCACTACCGATGATGATGCGCTATACATGACGAGGCCGAAGAGCTTCCACGATGAGGGATGTCACCTGCTTCATCAGCGCTAATATCTTATCCACTGTCGGGGTAGTCACGACTAACAGGTGGTCGGCACCTGATTGTGGCCCATTGCTTACCCTAGGTGATTCCTCTGATGTCTGCTCCCGAGTTATTAGAATTCTTGGAGAGGATTGAGAACGACGCTGTTCCCGGCGCTGGGTGAGTTCGTCTAGTCGGCGGCGAGCCTCCGCGATTGCATTGTCTAAAGCTGTGTCTTCATCTGGGGTATCCACATGTGATGGATGCACTGGACGTTTTGGCGTACCATTTGATCCGGGAAGTTGGGCCGCTTGTGCATATTTACGCTGGTGAGGGGACGTATGGTGAGCAGCGGGCTCAGATAAAGGAAATTCAGGGAAGTCGTTGTCGTCACATACGAGAGCTGCAAAGCGATTACTTGTAGGAGCATCCATTTTTGCAGGCGACTTGTGAAACTTCTTCGCCTGCTTCTTCTTTGGACAAGCGGGGGAGCGAATGTCATGGTCCGGCGATTTGCACAGGGCACAAGGAACTGTTGGTTCATTCATGTCGGCCACAGCTGCTGGATTATGGCAGGTATTTTGCATATGTCCTTCTTTGTGGCAGTGATAACCAAAAAAATACGACGAGGTCGGAAGGGCTGTGGTTTGACGATCGCACCGTAGTAGGTAAGGTACTTCGGGAGAGTCAACGGGCCTTGCAGGATGAGCAGGTATGAGCCCCGGCAACCCATAGGCCGTGCTTGCAGTACAACGTGAGTTGAGCAGCGAATATTTGCGCGCACCTCCTCGGGAGGGCTCGTGCTTTCGACATGATAAACCATGCAGCGGAGTGTGTCAGGACCAGATGCAAAATATATTTGCACCGGGACATGCTTGCTGTCATCCAGGGGGATCTGCGTAACTGCGCAAAGTTTCTGGGCGTCCATCAAGGATGACAAGTTTACCGTGATGGTGTTCGGTGGGCGATGGACGACAAACCCGCAGTAGTTCGAATAGCCAAGAGCGTGGTCAATTGTGGCTTGAACATTCCAGGCAGGGATGGCAGTCATATCAAAGCGCAATGTAGGCTTGATGGTAACGCGGAACGAGTTCGCAGCAGGCGGAAGAGAGCCTTGACTCACGGGAGGCATCTGTGGAGGAGGCTCAGACGCTGGTGACGGCCCTTGGTGGGAATACTGAATTGGCGCGACGGGCACAGTTTCTTGAGGGAGTGCCACGGGCACGGAGGCGGTGGAGCAGTCCATGTCACAGGCCAAATTCGAAGCATCGGAAGACGGCGCAGGCTGGAGTCCCGGAGGCGCTGGCGATTGCGTGGACGTGGAGGCTGCGTCAGGTGGCAACACAGCGGGCATCCGCGTAGCTGTCGTCGACAACGCAGAATCCATGCAGACGCGTAGCGCGGCCTCGCTCGGCAGCGCCGAGCTAAGCCTAGCTTGCCCCTGAGGGTTCCGGTTAGGTTTTCTCACTTGAGAATGCGCCCACCTTGCCGGGAATTTCTCCGCAGGGGCGTCGTCAGCATTCAGTCTCACGGAGGGCACTGTCCGACCCACGCCACACACGAGAAGGCAGCGAAAAGCGAAAACACAGACCTAGAAGCAGACACGTAGCCACCCACTAGGTCCAAGTTGAGCGATTCGCGGATGAGTTGTCGTCACTTATGATGTTATCGAAATGAACTGCTGACGTAGCGGTAACATTTTTTTTATTTTAAAGTTCAATAATTTAGCTACTATTTAGCGTAGTTTATAAGGACGCGGTTGCATCTGAGCCATGGCAATCTGAATGTGTTCAGCGGAAAAAGGAAAAAAGAAATTATAACAGCTTTCAGTATATTTCAGTTTCTTGCAGGATTGTTCTGACTCAGAGAGTCAAGGAAAACTGTGTTACCACGACGTGAATTCCATTTGATCAAGAGCCGACCAAAATTAACTGTTGCAGTTGAAATGATTCCATCTGTAAGAGTGAATGAAGACTTAGAGCTGGTGGTAGGCCCTTGGTGAAGAACTACATCTCCAGTTAG